>NC_143046.1:5837500-5840000 GCF_057628025.1 Oncorhynchus mykiss | reverse complement strand
AGGCTACCCTGCCGCCCACTAGGCTACCCTGCCGCCCACTAGGCTACCCTGCCACCTCTGTTAAGCAGACATTGTGTCTAAACAATGGAACCCTTTTCCTCCTCTCACATTGGTCTCGGGTGTGGACACATCAGGTACCCGCTAGGCCTCATTTCAACGTGGTGGAGAATTTGATAATATTTGGTAGATAACGTTGATCATTGAGATTCCAAACCTATTGTCACGCAATCATAAAAATAAAGCCGAAAGTTTGTTGAATTCCAAATGTGTTATCACACTGTGCTTTCAACTAGTAAAAAAGCACAGCAAAGTGGGTAACGCAACTTTGTGTGTTATCGTTGTGCTATGATCTCATAGCAGGACCAAATGACCTAGATTGGAGTTAGTTGATATTACACTAAAGTACATGGTGCA
Organism: Oncorhynchus mykiss; assembly: GCF_057628025.1. Classification (NCBI taxonomy): domain Eukaryota; kingdom Metazoa; phylum Chordata; class Actinopteri; order Salmoniformes; family Salmonidae; genus Oncorhynchus; species Oncorhynchus mykiss. The sequence goes on along the minus strand of NC_143046.1, from coordinate 5,839,586 downwards.
AGTGATTAATAAGGCCTTTTGAGATTCTGTGCATATTACTACAGCGATTGAGAAGATGTCCACTGACCTGACCCATGACCCCGAACGCTTTCTATGATTACATAAGAAGACAATTATTGTTACAGTAAACTCAGAAAGGTGGCCATGGATGTGTTACTCATTTTTTTAAAGGTTTGAATAAATACTGTTACATTTGTTTGTAAGATGGCCTTAGCATTTAAAAGTATTATTGAATTGTGTTTGGTTCGACAACGCAACCAAACGTCGACATTTAAAGGAGACGTATCTACTGCTTGGATAGTTCCATCTGAGCCACTGGCTTTAATCCCGTTCTTTAACTTTTTATTTTTGTTTGAGACGAAGCCGTGAATCCAACGTATAATTTGTTAAACTTGTCGACACGTTAAACGTCTATTTACTGTATTTTAAAAGTGATATTGAATTGTGTTTGGTTGTCAACACAACAAAATATCAACTTTTTGAAGGAGATGTGTCTTCTGCTTGGATAGTTCCATTGTCACGCCGTGTCCAGAGACAGCTGTTTGTTCTCTGTGTTGGTTGGGGCGTGATAATGACTAGGGTGGGTCATCTAGGTGATTAATGGTTTATGTTGGCCTGATATGGTTCCCAATCAGAGACAGCTGTTTATTCTCTGTGTTGGTTGGGGCGTGATAGTGACTAGGGTGGGTCATCTAGGTGATTAATGGTTTATGTTGGCCTGATATGGTTCCCAATCAGAGACAGTTGTTTGTTCTCTGTGTTGGTTGGGGCGTGATAGTGACTAGGGTGGGTCATCTAGGTGATTAATGGTTTATGTTGGCCTGATATGGTTCCCAATCAGAGACAGCTGTATATTTTCTGTGTTGGTTGGGGCGTGATAGTAACTATGGTGGGTCATCTAGGTGATTAATGGTTTATGTTGGCCTGATATGGTTCCCAATCAGAGACAGCTGTATATTTTCTGTGTTGGTTGGGGCGTGATAGTGACTATGGTGGGTCATCTAGGTGATTAATGGTTCATGTTGGCCTGATATGGTTCTCAATCAGAGACAGCTGTATATTTTCTGTGTTGGTTGGGGCGTGATAGTGACTATGGTGGGTCATCTAGGTGATTAATGGTTCATGTTGGCCTGATATGGTTCCCAATCAGAGACAGCTGTATATTTTCTGTGTTGGTTGGGGCGTGATAGTGACTATGGTGGGTCATCTAGGTGATTAATGGTTTATGTTGGCCTGATATGGTTCCCAATCAGAGACAGCTGTATATTTTCTGTGTTGGTTGGGGCGTGACAGTGACTAGGGTGGGTCATCTAGGTGATTAATGGTTCATGTTGGCCTGATATGGTTCCCAATCAGAGACATCTGTATATTTTCTGTGTTGGTTGGGGAGTGATAGTGACTAGGGTGGGTCATCTAGGTGATTAATGGTTTATATTGGCCAGATATTATTCCCAATCAAAGACAGCTGTTTATTCTCTGTGTTGGTTGGGGCGTGATAGTGACTAGGGTGGGTCATCTAGGTGATTAATGGTTTATGTTGGCCTGATATGGTTCCCATTCAGAGACAGCTGTTTATTCTCTGTGTTGGTTGGGGAGTGATAGTGACTAGGGTGGGTCATCTAGGTGATTAATGGTTTATATATTGGCTTAATTCTTGTACCTCTGTGCCCCTGAGTGTGTCTTTAATTCCAGTTTGTCTACAAATACAAATTAACAATTGATATGTTGGATTCACATACCCATTTCAACCCAAAAAATGTACGTTCAAGAATAGGACTATATCAAGTTAAATGCACGTTAAATACAGTTTAATTTGATTTAATTTACATTTTTTGGTTGAGATGGAGACTTGAGTCCTACATATCAAAACAAATTTGATTTGTCACATCCACATATTTATGCATATGTTATTGTGCATATGTTATTGTGGGTGTAGCGAAATGCTTGTGTTCCTAGATCCAAAGGTCCAGATATTTTTAACAATTCACAACAATACACACATTAACAAGTAAAATAATGGAATTAAGAAATATATAAATATTAGAACGAGCAATGTCGGAGGGGCATTTACTAAAATACAGTAGAA
>NC_143046.1:5432500-5547500 GCF_057628025.1 Oncorhynchus mykiss | reverse complement strand
CACCACCACAGTGTGTTTCTCTCTGTAACTGTCCCGCTTCCTCTCATACAGTCTGTCTCTCTCTGTAGCTTTCCCCCCCTCATTACAGTTTGTCTCTCTCTGTAGCTGTCCCCCTCCCTCTGATACAGTTTGTCTCTCTCTGTAACTACCCCCACCCCCCTCATTACAGTTTGTCTCACACTGTAACTAACCCCCGCCCACCCCCCCCCCCCCTTTACAGTCTGTCTCTCTCTGTAACTGTCCCCCCCTCGTCACAGTCTGTCTCTCTCTGTAGCTGTTCCCCCTCATCACAGTCTGTCTCTCTCTGTAGCTGTCCCCCCTCATCACAGTCTGTCTCTCTCTGTAGCTGTCCCCCCTCATCACAGTCTGTCTCTCTCTGTAACTGTCCCCCATCGTCACAGTTTGTCTCTCTCTGTAACTACCCCCCCCCCCTCCATTACAGTTTGTATCTCTCTGTAACTATCCCCCCCCCCCTCATTACAGTTTGTCTCTCTCTGTAACTACCCCTCCCTCCATTACAGTTTGTCTCTCTCAGTAACTACCCCTCCCCCCCTCATTACAGTTTGTCTCTTTCTGTAACTACCCCTCCCTCCATTACAGTTTGTCTCTCTCTGTAACTACCCCTCCCTCCATTACAGTTTGTCTCTCTCTGTAACTACCCCCCCCCCCACCCCATTACAGTTTGTCTCTCTCTTTAACCCCCCCACATCATTAAAGTTTTTCTCGTTCTGTAATGCCCCCCCTGTTGCAGGTCTGGACTCAATCTCTCTCCCCCACTCTCTTTTCTACTCTCCCATCAGCTCTCTCTCCCCCACTCTATTTTCTACTCTCCCAGCACCTCTCTCTCTCCCCCACTGTATTTTCTATTCTCCCAACACATCTCTCTCTCTCCCACTCTCTTTTCTACTCTCCCAACACCTCTCTCTCTCCCCCACTATATTTTCTACTCTCCCAGCACCTCTCTCTCTCCCCCACTCTATTTTCTACTCTCCCAGCACCTCTCTCTCTCCCCCACTGTATTTTCTATTCTCCCAACACATCTCTCTCTCTCCCACTCTCTTTTCTACTCTCCCAACACCTCTCTCTCTCCCCCACTATATTTTCTACTCTCCCAACACCTCTCTCTCTCCCCCACTCTATTTTCTACTCTCCCAACACCTCTCTCTCTCCCCCACTCTCTTTTCCACTCTCCCAACACCTCTTTCTCCCCCACTCTATTTTCTACTCTCCCAACACCTCTCTCTCTCTCTGCCACTCTCTTTTCTACTCTCCCAACACCTCTCTCTGCCAATCTCTTTTCTACTCTCCCAACACCTCTCTCTCTCACCCACTCTCTTTTCTACTCTCCCAACACCTATCTCTCTCTGCCACTCTCTTTTCTACTCTCCCAAAACCTCACTCACTCCCCCACTCTCTTTTCTACTCTCCCAACACCTCTCGCTCTCTCTCTCTGCCACTCTCTTTTCTACTCTCCCAACACTTCACTCTCTCCCCACTCTCTTTTCTACTCTCCCAACACCTCTCTCTTTCCCCCACTCTATTTTCTACTCTCCCAACACTTCACTCTCTCCCCCACTCTCTTTTCTACTCTCCCAACACCTCTCTCTCTCTCCCCCACTGTATTTTCTGTTCTCCCAACATATATCTCTCTCTGCCACTCTCTTTTCTACTTTCCCAACACCTCACGCTGCCCCACTCTCTTTTCTACTCTCCAAACATCTCTCTCTCTCCCCACTCTCTTTTCTACTCTCCCAACACCCCTCTCTCTCCACCACTCTCTTTTCTACTCTCCCAACACCTCTCTCTCTCCCCCACTCTCTTTTCTACTCTCCCAACACCTCTCTCTCTCTGCCACTCTCTTTTCTACTCTCCCAACACCTCTCTCTGCCAATCTCTTTTCTACTCTCCCAACACCTATCTCTCTCTGCCACTCTCTGTTCTACTCTCCCAACACCTCTCTCTCGCCCCCACTCTCTTTTCTACTCTCCCAACACCTCTCTCTGCCAGTCTCTTTTCTACCCTCCCAACACCTCTCTCTCTCCCTCACTCTCTTTTCTACTCTCCCAACACCTCTCTCTGCCAATCTCTTTTCTACTCTCCCAACACCTCTCTCTCTCACCCACTCTCTTTTCTACTCTCCCAACACCTATCTCTCTCTGCCACTCTCTTTTCTACTCTCCCAAAACCTCACTCACTCCCCCACTCTCTTTTCTACTCTCCCAACACCTCTCGCTCTCTCTCTCTGCCACTCTCTTTTCTACTCTCCCAACACTTCACTCTCTCCCCACTCTCTTTTCTACTCTCCCAACACCTCTCTCTTTCCCCCACACTATTTTCTACTCTCCCAACACTTCACTCTCTCCCCCACTCTCTTTTCTACTCTCCCAACACCTCTCTCTCTCCCCCACTGTATTTTCTGTTCTCCCAACATATATCTCTCTCTGCCACTCTCTTTTCTACTTTCCCAACACCTCACGCTGCCCCACTCTCTTTTCTACTCTCCAAACATCTCTCTCTCTCCCCACTCTCTTTTCTACTCTCCCAACACCCCTCTCTCTCCACCACTCTCTTTTCTACTCTCCCAACACCTCTCTCTCTCCCCCACTCTCTTTTCTACTCTCCCAACACCTCTCTCTCTCTGCCACTCTCTTTTCTACTCTCCCAACACCTCTCTCTGCCAATCTCTTTTCTACTCTCCCATCACCTCTCTCTCCCCCACTCTCTTTTCTACTCTCCCAACACCTATCTCTCTCTGCCACTCTCTGTTCTACTCTCCCATCACCTCTCTCTCGCCCCCACTCTCTTTTCTACTCTCACAACACCTCTCTCTGCCAGTCTCTTTTCTACCCTCCCAACACCTCTCTCTCTCCCTCACTCTCTTTTCTACTCTCCCAACACCTATCTCTCTCTGCCACTCTCTTTTCTACTCTCCCAACACGTCACTCTACCCCACTCTCTTTTCTAATCTCCCAACACCTCTCTCTCTCTGCCACTCTCTTTTCTACTCTCCCAACACCTCACTCTCTCCCCCACTCTCTTTTCTACTCTCCAACACCTCACTCTCTCCCCCACTCTCTCTCCCACTCTCTTTCTACTCTCCCAACATCTCTCTATCCCCCACTCGCTCCCCAACTCTCTTTTCTACTCTCCCAACACCTCTCTCTCTCCCCCACACTCATTTCTACTCTCCCAACACCTCTCTCTCCTCACTCTCTCCCCCACTATCTTTTCTACTCTCCCAACACCTCTCTCTGCCAGTCTCTTTTCTACCCTCCCAACACCTCTCTCTCTCCCTCACTCTCTTTTCTACTCTCCCAACACCTATCTCTCTCTGCCACTCTCTTTTCTACTCTCCCAACACGTCACTCTACCCCACTCTCTTTTCTACTCTCCCAACACCTCTCTCTCTCTGCCACTCTCTTTTCTACTCTCCCAACACCTCACTCTCTCCCCCACTCTCTTTTCTACTCTCCAACACCTCACTCTCTCCCCCACTCTCTCTCCCACTCTCTTTTCTACTCTCCCAATATCTCTCTATCCCCCACTCGCTCCCCAACTCTCTTTTCTACTCTCCCAACACCTCTCTCTCTCCCCCACACTCATTTCTACTCTCCCAACACCTCTCTCTCCTCACTCTCTCCCCCACTATCTTTTCTACTCTCCCAACACCTCTCTCTCCCCAACTCTCTTTTCTACTCTCCCAACACCTCTCTCTCTCCCCCACTCTCTTTTCTACTCTCCCAACACCTCTCTCTCCCCGACTCTCTCCCCACTCTCTTTTCTACTCTTCCAACACCTCTCTCTCTCTCCCACTCTCTTTTCTACTCTCTTAACACCTCTTTCTCCCTCACTATCTTTTCTCCTCTCCCAACACCTCTCTCTCTCCCCCACTCTCCTTTCTACTCTCCCTGCACCTCTCTCTCTCCCCCACTTTCTTTTCTGCTCTCCCAACGCCTCTCTCTCCCCCACTCTCTCCCCTACTCTCTTTTCTACTCTCCCAACACCTATCTCTCTCTGCCACTCTCTTTTCTACTCTCCCAACACATCTCTCTCTCCCCCACTGTCTCTCCCACTCTCTTTTCTACTCTCCCAATACCTCTCTATCCCCCACTCTCTCCCCAACTCTCTTTTCTACTCTCCCAACACCTCTCTCTCTCCCCCACACTCATTTCTACTCTCCCAAAACCTCTCTCTCCGCCACTCTCTTTTCTACTCTCCCAACACCTCTCTCTCTCTGCCAATCTCTTTTCTACTCTCCCAACACCTCTCTCTCTCCCCCACTCTCTTTTCTACTCTCCCAACACCTATCTCTCTCTGCCACTCTCTTTTCTACTCTCCCAACACATCACTCTCTCCCCCACGCTCTTTTCTACTCTCCCAACACCTCACACTCCAACACACTCTCTTTTCTATTCTCCCAACACCTCACTCTCCCCCACTCTCTTTTCTACTCTCCCAATAACTCTCCCTCTCCCTCACTCTCTTTTCTACTCTCCCAACACCTATCTCTCTCTGCCACTCTTTTCAACTCTCCCAACACCGCACTCTCTCCCTCACTCTCTTTTCTACTCTCCCAACACCTCTCTCTCTCTGCCACTCTCTTTTCTACTCTCCCAACACCTCACTCTCTCCCCCACTCTCTTTTCTACTCTCCCAACACCTCACTCTCTCCCCCACTCTCTCTCCCACTCTCTTTTCTACTCTCCCAATACCTCTCTATCCCTCACTCTCTCCCCAACTCTCTTTTCTACTCTCCCAACACCTCTCTCTCTCCCCCACACTCATTTCTACTCTCCCAACACCTCTCTCTCCCCCACACTCATTTCTACTCTCCCAACAGCTCACTCTCTCCCCCACTCTCTTTTCTACTCTCGCAACACCTCTCTCTCCCCCACTCTCTCCCAAACTCTCTTTTCTACTCTCCCAACACCTCTTTCTCCCCACTCTCTCCCCCACTCTCTTTTCTACTCTCCCAACACCTCTCTCTCTCCCCCACTCTCTTCTACTCTCCCAACACCTATCTCTCTCTGCCACTCTCTTTTCTACTCTCCCAACACATCACTCTCTCCCCCACTCTCTTTTCTACTCTCCCAACACCTCTATCTCCCCCACTCTCTTTTCTACTCTACCAACACCTCTCTCTCTCCCCCACTCTCTTTTCTACTCTCGCAACACCTCACTCTCCCCCACTCTCTCCCCCACTCTCTTTTCCACTCTCCCAACACCTCTTTCTCCCCCACTCTCTTTTCTACTCTCCCAACACCTCTCTCTCTCACCCACTCTCTTTTCTACTCTCCAAACACCTCTCTATCCCCCACTCTCTCTTCTACTCTTCCAACACCTCTCTCTCCCCCAATCTCTCTCCCCACTCTCTTTTCTACTCTCCCAACATCTCTTTCTCCCCCACTATCTTTTCTACTCTCCCAACACCTCTCTCTCCCCCACTCTCCTTTCTACTCTCCCAGCACCTCTCTCTCTCCCCCACTCTCTTTTCTACCCTCCCAACGCCTCTCTCGCCCCCACTCTCTTCCCCACTCTCTTTTCTACTCTCTCAACACCTCTCTCTCTCCCCCACTCTCTTTTCTACTCTCCCAACACCTCTCTCTCTCCCCCACTCTCTTTTCTACTCTCCCAACACATCACTCTCTCCCGCACTCTCTTTTCTACTCTTCCAACACCTCACGCTCCAACACACTCTCTTTTCTATTCTCCAAACACCTCACTCTCCCCCACTCTCTTTTCTACTCTCCCAACACCTCTCTCTGCCAATCTCTTTTCTACTCTCCCAGCACCTCTCTCTCTCCCTCACTCTCTTTTCTACTCTCCCAACACCTATCTCTCTCTGCCACTCTCTTTTCTACTCTCCCAACACGTCAATCTACCCCACTCTCTTGTCTACTCTCCCAACACCACTCTCTCTCCCCCACTCTCTTTTCTACTCTTCCAACACCTCTCTCTCTCTCTGCCACTCTTTTAAACTCTCCCAACACCTCACTCTCTCCCCCACTCTCTTTTCTACTCTCCCAACACCTCTCTCTCTCTGCCACTCTCTTTTCTACTCTCCCAACACCTCACTCTCTCCCCCACTCTCTTTTCTACTCTCCCAACACCTCACTCTCTCCCCCACTCTCTCTCCCACTCTCTTTTCTACTCTCCCAATACCTCTCTATCCCCCACTCTCTCCCCCACACTCATTTCTACTCTCCCAACACCTCTCTCTCCCCCACACTAATTTCTACTCTCCCAACACCTCTCTCTCCCCCACTCTCTTTTCTTCTCTACCAACACCTCACTCTTTCCCCCACTCTCTTTTCTACTCTCGCAACACCTCTCGCTCTCTCTCTCTGCCACTCTCTTTTCTACTCTCCCAACACATCACTCTCTCCCCCACTCTCTTTTCAACTCTCCCAACACCTCTCTCTCTCTGCCACTCTCTTTTCTACTCTCCCAACACCTCTTTCTCCCCACTCTCTCCCCCACTCTCTTTTCTACTCTCCAAACACCTCTCTCTCTCCCCCACTCTCTTTTCTACTCTCCCAACACCTCTCGCTCTCTCTCTCTGCCACTCTCTTTTCTACTCTCCCAACACATCACTCTCTCCCCCACTCTCTTTTCAACTCTCCCAACACCTCTCTCTCTCTGCCACTCTCTTTTCTACTCTCCCAACACCTCACTCTCTCCCCCAATCTCTTTTATACTCTCCCAACACCTCTCTCTCCCCCACTGTCTCTCCCACTCTCTTTTCTACTCTCCCAATACCTCTCTATCCCCCACTCTCTCCCCAACTCTCTTTTCTGCTCTCCCAACACCTCTCTCTCTCCCCCACACTCATTTCTACTCTCCCAACACCTCTCTCTCCCCCACTCTCTTTTCTACTCTCCCAACACCTCTCTCTCTCTCCCACTCTCTTTTCTACTCTACCAACACCTCACTCTCTCCCCCACTCTCTTTTCTACTCTCCCAACACCTCTCGCTCTCTCTCTCTGCCACTCTCTTTTCTACTCTCCCAACACATCACTCTCTCCCCCACTCTCTTTTCAACTCTCCCAACACCTCTCTCTCTCTGCCACTCTCTTTTCTACTCTCCCAACACCTCACTCTCTCCCCCAATCTCTTTTATACTCTCCCAACACCTCTCTCTCCCCCACTGTCTCTCCCACTCTCTTTTCTACTCTCCCAATACCTCTCTATCCCCCACTCTCTCCCCAACTCTCTTTTCTGCTCTCCCAACACCTCTCTCTCTCCCCCACACTCATTTCTACTCTCCCAACACCTCTCTCTCCCCCACTCTCTTTTCTACTCTCCCAACACCTCTCTCTCTCTCTCTGCCACTCTCTTTTCTACTCTACCAACACCTCACTCTCTCCCCCACTCTCTTTTACACTCTCCCAACACCTCTTTCTCTCCCACTCTCCTTTCGACTCTCCCAACACCTCTCTTTCCCCCACTCTCTCCCCCACTCTCGTTTCTACTCTCCCAACACCTCTCTCTCCCCCACACTCATTTCTACTCTCCCAACACCTCTCTCTCCCCCACACTCATTTCTACTCTCCCAACACCTCTCTCTCCCCCCACTCTCTTTTCTACTCTCCCAACACCTCTATCTCCCCCACGCTCTTTTCTACTCTACCAACACCTCTCTCTCTCCACCACTCTCTTTTCTACTCTTGCAACACCTCTCTCTCCCCCACTCTCTCCCCCACTCTCCTTTCTACTCTCCAAACACCTCTCTTTCCCCCACTCTCTCCCCCACTCTCTTTTCTACTCTCCCAACACCTCTCTCTCTCCCCCACTCTCTTTTCTACTCTCCAAACACCTCTCTATCCCCCACTCTCTCCCCTCTCTCTTTTCTACTCTCCCAACACCTCTCTCTCCCCCACTCTCTTTTCTTCTCTACCAACACCTCACTCTTTCCCCCACTCTCTTTTCTACTCTCCCAACACCTCTTTCTCCCCACTCTCTCCCCCCACTCTCTTTTCTACTCTCCCAACACCTCTCCCAACACCTCTCGCTCTCTCTCTCTGCCACTCTCTTTTCTACTCTCCCAACACATCACTCTCTCCCCCACTCTCTTTTCAACTCTCCCAACACCTCTCTCTCTCTGCCACTCTCTTTTCTACTCTCCCAACACCTCACTCTCTCCCCCAATCTCTTTTATACTCTCCCAACACCTCTCTCTCCCCCACTGTCTCTCCCACTCTCTTTTCTACTCTCCCAATACCTCTCTATCCCCCACTCTCTCCCCAACTCTATTTTCTGCTCTCCCAACACCTCTCTCTCTCCCCCACACTCATTTCTACTCTCCCAACACCTCTCTCTCCCCCACACTCATTTCTACTCTCCAACACCTCTCTCTCCCCCACTCTCTTTTCTACTCTCCCAACACCTCTCTCTCTCCCCCACTCTCTTTTCTAATCTACCAACACCTCTCTCTCTCCCCCACTCTCTTTTCTACTCTCGCAACACCTCTCTCTCCCCCACTCTCTCCCCCACTCTCTTTTACACTCTCCCAACACCTCTTTCTCCCCCACTCTCCTTTCGACTCTCCCAACACCTCTCTCTCCCCCACTCTCTTTTCTACTCTCCCAACACCTCTCTCTCTCCCCCACTCTCTTTTCTACTCTCCCAACACCTCTCTCTCCCCCAGACTCATTTCTACTCTCCCAACACCTCTCTCTCCCCCACACTCATTTCTACTCTCCCAACACCTCTCTCTCCCCCCCACTCTCTTTTCTACTCTCCCCCACGCTCTTTTCTACTCTACCAACACCTCTCTCTCTCCACCACTCTCTTTTCTACTCTTGCAACACCTCTCTCTCCCCCACTCTCTCCCCCACTCTCTTTTCCACTCTCCCAACACCTCTTTCTCCCCCACTCTCCTTTCTACTCTCCCAACACCTCTCTCTCTCCCCCACTCTCTTTTCTACTCTCCCAACACCTCTCTCTCCCCCAGACTCATTTCTACTCTCCCAACACCTCTCTCTCCCCCACACTCATTTCTACTCTCCCAACACCTCTCTCTCCCCCCCACTCTCTTTTCTACTCTCCCCCACGCTCTTTTCTACTCTACCAACACCTCTCTCTCTCCACCACTCTCTTTTCTACTCTTGCAACACCTCTCTCTCCCCCACTCTCTCCCCTCTCTCTTTTCTACTCTCCCAACACCTCTCTCTCCCCCACTCTCTTTTCTTCTCTACCAACACCTCACTCTTTCCCCCACTCTCTTTTCTACTCTCCCAACACCTCTTTCTCCCCACTCTCTCCCCCACTCTCTTTTCTACTCTCCCAACACCTCTCCCAACACCTCTCGCTCTCTCTCTCTGCCACTCTCTTTTCTACTCTCCCAACACATCACTCTCTCCCCCACTCTCTTTTCAACTCTCCCAACACCTCTCTCTCTCTGCCACTCTCTTTTCTACTCTCCCAACACCTCACTCTCTCCCCCAATCTCTTTTATACTCTCCCAACACCTCTCTCTCCCCCACTGTCTCTCCCACTCTCTTTTCTACTCTCCCAATACCTCTCTATCCCCCACTCTCTCCCCAACTCTATTTTCTGCTCTCCCACACCTCTCTCTCTCCCCCACACTCATTTCTACTCTCCCAACACCTCTCTCTCCCCCACACTCATTTCTACTCTCCCAACACCTCTCTCTCCCCCACTCTCTTTTCTACTCTCCCAACACCTCTCTCTCTCCCCCACTCTCTTAACACCTCTCTCTCCCCCACTCTCTCCCCAACTCTCTTTTCTACTCTCCCAACACCTCTCTCTCCCCCACTCTCTCCCCGACTCTCTTTTCTACTCTTCCAACACCTCTCTCTCTCTTCCACTCTCTTTTCTACTCTCCCAACACCTCTTTCTACCCCACTATATTTTCTCCTCTCCCAACACCTCTCTCTCTCTACCCCACTCTCCTTTCTCTCTCCCAGCACCTCTCTCTCTCCCCCACCTTCTTTTCTACTCTCCCAATGCCTCTCCCTCCCCCACTCTCTCCCCTACTCTCTTTTCCACTCTCCTAACACCTCTTTCTCCCCCCCACTCTCCTTTCTACTCTCCCAACACCTCTCTCTCCCCACTCTCTCTCCCACTCTCTTTTCCACTCTCCCAACACCTCTATCTCCCCCACTCTCCTTTCTACTCTCCCAACACCTCTCTCTCTCCCCGACTCTCTTTTCCACTCTCCCAACACCTCTCTCTCCCCAACTCTCTTTTCTACTCTCCCAACGCCTCTATCTCTCCCCACTCTCTTTTCTACTCTCCCAACAACTCTCTCTCTCCCCCACTCTCTTTTCTACTCTACCAACACCTCTCTCTCCCCCACTCTCTCCCCAACTCTCTTTTCTACTCTCCCAACACCTCTCTCTCCCCCACTCTCTCCCCGACTCTCTTTTCTACTCTTCCAACACCTCTCTCTCTCTTCCACTCTCTTTTCTACTCTCCCAACACCTCTTTCTACCCCACTATATTTCTCCTCTCCCAACACCTCTCTCTCTCTACCCCACTCTCCTTTCTACTCTCCCAGCACCTCTCTCTCTCCCACCTTCTTTCTTCTCTCCCAATGCCTCTCCCTCCCCACTCTCTCCCCTACTCTCTTTTCCACTCTCCTAACACCTCTTTCTCCCCCACTCTCCTTTCTACTCTCCCAACACCTCTCTCTCCCCACTCTCTCTCCCACTCTCTTTTCCCACTCTCCCAACACCTCTATCTCCCCCACTCTCCTTTCTACTCTCCCAACACCTCTCTCTCTCCCCGACTCTCTTTTCCACTCTCCCAACACCTCTCTCTCCCCAACTCTCTTTCTCTCTCCCAACGCCTCTCTCTCTCCCCACTCTCTTTTCTACTCTCCCCCAACACCTCTCTCTCCTACACTCTCTCCCCACTCTTTTTCTACTCTTCCAACACCTCTCTCTCTCCCACTCTCTTTTCTACTCTCCCAACACCTCTTTCTCCCCACTCTCTCCTTACTCTCTTTTCTACTCTCCCAACACCTCTCTCTCTCCCCCACTCTCTTTTCTACTCTCCCAACACCTCTTTCTCCCCACTCTCTTTTCTACTCTCCCAACACCTCTCTCTCTCCCCCACTCTTCTTTCTCTCTCCAGTACCTTCTCTCTCTCCCACTCTCTTTTCTACTCTCCCAACACCTCTTTCTCCCCCACTCTCTCCCCACTCTCTTCTTCTCTCCCAACACCTCTCTCTCCCACTCTCTCCCCACTCTCTTTTCTACTCTCCCAACACCTCTCTCTCCCCACTCTCCCCCCACTATCTTTTCTACTCTCCCAACACCTCTCTCTCTCTCCCCCACTCTACTTTCTACTCTCCCAGCACCTCTTTCTCTCCCCCACTCTCTTTTCTAACCTCCCAACACCTCTCCCCCCCACTCTCTCCCCACTCTCTTTTCTACTCTCTCAACACCTCTCTCTCCCCCACTCTCTTTCTACTCTCCCAACACCTCTCTCTCTCCCAAACTCTCTTTTCTACTTCCCAACAGCTCTCTCTCCCCCACTCTCTCCCCCACTCTCTTTTCTACTCTCCCCAACACCTCTCTCTCTCCCCCACTCTCTTTTCTACTCTCCCAACAACTCTCTCTCCCCACTCTCTCCCCCACTCTCTTTTCTACTCTCCCAACACCTCTCTTTCTCCCCAACTCTCTTTTCTACTCTCCCAACACCTCTTTCTCCCCCACTCTCTCCCCACTCTCTTTTCTACTCTTCCAACACCTCTCTCTCTCTCCCACTCTCTTTTCTAATCTCCCAACACCTCTTTCTCCCCCACTATCTTCTCCTCTCCCAACACCTCTCTCTCCCCCACTCTCTCCCCACTCTCTTTTCTACTCTCCCAACATCGCTTTCTCCCCCACTATCTTTTCTACTCTTCCCAACACCTCTCTCCCCACTCTCTTTTCTACTCTCCCAACACCTCTCTCTCTCCCCCACTCTCTTTCTACTCTCCCAACACCTCTCTCTCCCCCACTCTCTCCCCACTCTCATTTCTACTCTCCCAACACCTCTCTCTCCCCCACACTCTTTTCTAGTCTCCGAACACCTCTCTCTCCCACTCTCTCCCCACACTCTTTTCTACTCTTCCAACACCTCTCTCTCTCTCCCCACTCTCTTTTCTACTCTCCCAACACCTCTTTCTCCCCCACTATCTTTTCTCCTTCTTCCCCAACACCTCTCTCTCTCCCCCACTCTCCTTTCTACTCTCCCAGCACCTCTCTCTCTCCCCCACCTTCTTTTCTACTCTCCCAATGCCTCTCTCTCCCCCACTCTCTCCCACTCTCTTTTCTACTCTCCCAACACCTCTCTCTCTCCCCACTCTCTTTTCTACTCTCCCAACACCTCTCTCTCTCCCACTCTCTCCCCACTCTCTTTTCTACTCTCCCAACATCTCTTTCTCCCCCACTATCTTTTCTACTCTCCCAACACCTCTCTCTCCCCACTCTCCTTTCTACTCTCCCAGCACCTCTCTCTCTCCCCCACTCTCTTTTCTACCCTCCCAACGCCTCTCTCTCCCTCACTCTCTCCCCCACTCTCTTTTCTACTCTCTCAACACCTCTCTCTCCCCCACACTATTTTCTACTCTCCCAACACCTCTCTCTCTCCCCCACTCTCTTTTCTACTCTACCAACACCTCTCTCTCCCCCACTCTCTCCCCAACTCTCTTTTCTACTCTCCCAACACCTCTCTCTCCCACTCTCTCCCCGACTCTCTTTTCTACTCTTCCAACACCTCTCTCTCTCTTCCACTCTCTTCTACTCTCCCAACACCTCTTTCTACCCCACTATATTTTCTCCTCTCCAACACCTCTCTCTCTCTACCCCACTCTCCTTTCTACTCTCCAGCACCTCTCTCTCTCCCCCACCTTCTTTTCTACTCTCCCAATGCCTCTCCCTCCCCCACTCTCTCCCCTACTCTCTTTTCCACTCTCCTAACACCTCTTTCTCTCCCCCACTCTCCTTTTTACTCTCCCAACACCTCTCTCTCCCCACTCTCTCTCCCACTCTCTTTTCCACCCTCCCAACACCTCTATCTCCCCCACTCTCCTTTCTACTCTCCCAACACCTCTCTCTCTCCCCGACTCTCTTTTCCACTCTCCCAACACCTCTCTCTCCCCAACTCTCTTTTCTACTCTCTCCCAACACCTCTCTCTCTCCCCACTCTCTTTTCTTCTCTCCCAACACCTCTCTCTCCTACACTCTCTCCCCACTCTTTTTTCTACTCTTCCAAAACCTCTCTCTCTCTCCCACTCTCTTTTCTCTCTCCCAACACCTCTTTCTCCCCACTCTCTCCTTACTCTCTTTACTCTCCCAACACCTCTCTCTCTCCCCACTCTCTTTCTCTTCTCCCCAACACCTCTTTCTCCCCACTCTCTTTTCTACTCTCCCAACACCTCTCTCTCTCCCCCACTCTTCTTTCTACTCTCCCAGTACCTCTCTCTCTCCCCCACTCTCTTTCTCTCTCCCAACACCTCTTTCTCCCCCACTCTCTCCCCACTCTCTTTTCTCTCTCCCAACACCTCTCTCTCCCCCACTCTCTCCCCACTCTCTTTTCTAATCTCCCAACACCTCTCTCTCCCCCCACTCTCCCCCCACTCTCTTTTCTCTCTTCCCCAACACCTCTCTCCCCCCCACTCTCTCCCCACTCTCTTTTCTACTCTCCCCAACACATCTTTCTCCCCCACTATCTTCTACTCTCCCAACACCTCTCTCTCTCTCCCCCACTCTCCTTTCTACTCTCCCAGCACCTCTCTCTCTCCCCCACTCTCTTTTCTAACCTCCCAACACCTCTCCCCCACTCTCTCCCCACTCTCTTTCTACTCTCCCAACACCTCTCTCTCTCCCAAACTCTCTTTTCTACTCTCCCAACACCTCTCTCTCCCCCACTCTCTCCCCCACTCTCTTTTCTACTCTTCCAACACCTCTCTCTCTCCCCCACTCTCTTTTCTACTCTCCCAACAACTCTCTCTCCCCACTCTCTCCCCACTCTCTTTTCTACTCTCCCAACACCTCTCTTTCTCCCCACTCTCTTTTCTACTCTCCCAACACCTCTCTCTCTCCTACACTCTCTCCCCACTCTTTTTTCTACTCTTCCAAAACCTCTCTCTCTCTCCCACTCTCTTTTCTACTCTCCCAACACCTCTCTCTCCCCACTCTCTCCCCACTCTCTTTCTTCTCTCCCCAACACCTCTCTCTCTCCCCACTCTCTTTTCTACTCTCCCAACACCTCTCTCTCCTACACTCTCTCCCCACTCTTTTTTCTACTCTTCCAAAACCTCTCTCTCTCCCACTCTCTTTTCTACTCTCCCAACACCTCTTTCTCCCCACTCTCTCCTTACTCTCTTTTCTACTCTCCCGACACCTTTCTCTCTCCCCACTCTCTTTTCTACTCTCCCAACACCTCTTTTTCTCCCCACTCTCTTTTCTCTCTCCCCCAACACCTCTCTCTCTCCCCCACTCTTCTTTCTACTCTCCCAGTACCTCTCTCTCTCCCCCACTCTCTTTTCTACTCTCCCAACACCTCTTTCTCCCCCACTCTCTCCCCACTCTCTTTTCTACTCTCCCAACACCTCTCTCTCCCCCACTCTCTCCCCACTCTCTTTTCTAATCTCCCAACACCTCTCTCTCCCCCCACTCTCCCCCACTCTCTTTTCTCTCCCAACACCTCTCTCCCCCCCACTCTCTCCCCCCACTCTCTTTTCTCTCTCCCAACACATCTTTCTCCCCCACTATCTTTTCTCTCTCCAACACCTCTCTCTCTCTCCCCCACTCTCCTATAGAGAGAGCGAAAGAAAATGGGGAGTAGAGAATTATAAGAGGGAGAAAATAGAGAGAAAGTAGAGAGGGAGTAGAGAAAGTATAAGAGAAAAAGGGGAGTAGAGAAATTATAAGAGAGAGAGAAAAATAGAGGAGGGAGTAGAGAAATTAAAAATGTAGTTTAAGAGAAGTAAAGAAAATAGAGAGGGGAGTTGAGAAATTATAAGAGAGAGAAAAATAGAGAAAATAGAGAGGGGAGTAGAGAAATTAAAAAGAGTTAGATTTAGAGAAAAATAGAGGAAAATTAAGAGAGTAGAGAATTTATAAGAGAGGAGAAATAGAACGAGAGAGAAGAGAGAAAATAGAGAGGGGAGTAGAGAAATTATAAGAGGAGAGAAAATAGAGAGACAAAGAGAGGGGAGTAGAGAATTATAAGAGAGAGAGAACTAGAGAGGGGAGTAGAGAAATTATAAGAGAGAGAAAATAGAGGGAGTAGAGCAATATAAGGAGAGCGCTAGAGAGCATCTACTCAGAGCGAGAAATAGAGAGGGGGAGTAGAGCACTTATAAGAGCGAGAGACCACTAGAGAGGTGAGGTCGCGAATATCACTCGAGCCACATCAGCGAGGTAGTCGAGCCATACTAGCTGAACTCGCGCTGGGCTAGACCGCTCTCTCCCCCACTCTCTCCCCCACTCTCTTTTCTACTCTCCCAACACCTCTCTCTCCCCCACTCTCTTTTCTACTCTCCCAACACCTCTCTCTCCCCCACTCTCTCCCCAACTCTCTTTTCTACTCTCCCAACACCTCTTTCTCCCCCACTCTCTCCCCACTCTCTTTTCTACTCTTCCAACACCTCTCTCTCTCTCCCACTCTCTTTTCTAATCTCCCAACACCTCTTTCTCCCCCACTATCTTTTCTCCTCTCCCAACACCTCTCTCTCTCCCCCACTCTCCTTTCTACTCTCCCAGCACCTCTCTCTCTCCCCCACTTTCTTTTCTACTCTCCCAACGCCTCTCTCTCCCCCACTCTCTCCCCCACTCTCTTTTCCACGCTCCCAACACCTCTTTCTCCCCCACTCTCTCCCCACTCTCTTTTCTACTCTTCCAACACCTCTCTCTCTCTCTCTCCCATTCTCTTTTCTACTCTCCCAACACCTCTTTCTCCCCAACTATTTTTTCTCCTCTCCCAACACCTCTCTCTCTCCCCCACTCTCTTTTCCACTCTCCCAGCACCTCTCTCTCCCCCACTCTCTCCCCCACTCTCTTTTCCACTCTCCCAACACCTATTTCTCCCACACTCTCCTTTCTACTCTCCCAACACCTCTCTCTCTCCCCCACTCTCTTTTCCACTCTCCCAACACCTCTCTCTCCCCACTCTCTTTTCTACTCTCCCAACACCTCTCTCTCTCCCCACTCTCTTTTCTACTCTCCCAACACCTCTTTCTCCCCCACTCTCTCCCCCACTCTCTTTTCTGCTCTCCCAACCATTCTCTTTCTCCCCCACTCTCTCCCCCACTCTCTTTTCTACTCTCCCAACCCCTCTCTCTCTCCCTCACTCTCTCCCCCTCTCTCTTTTCTACTCTCCCAACCCCTCTCTCTCTCCCCCACTCTGTCCTTCTCCTCCCACCTCCATATGAAATCAAGTGTACAGACATAACATATGAATCATAGTATGTTAACCTTTTTCCTCCGCTCCTATTCTTTATTCATTACATTTACATAATGCAGATGGATATAATTAATATGCCATTCCTATCCACATAGTCTGGGACATGACAACGTCGCTTTACAAACACAATATAATAATGGAAGTCTCATGATAAAATAAAACAGTTTTGTATTTATCATCTCTCTTCATCTGTTTGTTTTTTTAAAAAATTCTGGCTCGCTGTATTGCTCTCTAGTTTTAATGGTACTTCAGAGGAGAAGTCCTTCACCATTCACATCTACTCAAGATTAGCACAT
Source organism: Oncorhynchus mykiss (assembly GCF_057628025.1). Classification (NCBI taxonomy): domain Eukaryota; kingdom Metazoa; phylum Chordata; class Actinopteri; order Salmoniformes; family Salmonidae; genus Oncorhynchus; species Oncorhynchus mykiss. Next base: position 5,530,782 of record NC_143046.1, on the reverse strand, counting down.
CTGTCTCCCTGTGTAGATTGTTTAGTATAGGTACAATATAATAACACTAATGAGTTACCCGTAGAAACCATGGTTGATTGCATCTCAGATTATTTATAGTTTATGTTTAGATAGCAGCCTGGCAGGCGTCACCTTGGAGACCAGTAACAGGCTGAGATCTTAAGCATTCTGTTGTTGTCATGAGAGAAGAGCAGAGCGATATCTGTCTCTGTCGTTTCAAATGACGAGAAGAGGACGTGCGGAAAACATTTTAAATATTGTTTTTGTTCCTAAATCTTTTTTAACAAACATTCACAAACATTAAGGGAGCCAGGACGATTATCTGTAGTTTAAACTCTAAGGATCCGCCTCATTTTTTTCAATTTCGCCTAAAATGAGATACCCAAATCTAACTGCCTGTAACTCAGGGCCTGAAGCAAGGATATGTAGATTATTGGTACCATTTGAAAGGAATCACTTTGAAGTTTGTGGAAATGTGAAAGGAATATAACACAATAGATCTGGTAAAAGATAATACAAAGATGAAACCAACCGTTCTTATTTTTTTTGTACCATCATCTTTGAAATTCAAGAGAAAGGCCATAATGTATTATTCCAGCCGCCCAGGTACAGATTAGATTCTGGCCACTAGATGGCAGCAGTGTAAAGTTTAAACTGATCCAATGAAACATTGCATTTCTGTTCAAAGTTAAGTATCAAGACTGTCCAAATGTTCCGTCCGCTAGGGACATTTTCCTTTGTGACATCATTGGTAATCAATGTATGATTAATTATGTGTATATGTAATTCTGTGTGATTAGTTAGGTATTTAGTAAATATATAATTAAACCCAATTTTGTATTGCTGATTCAACTTGTTAGCCAGGGTTCGTGAAGATCACCAAGAATTCTACGATGTTCAGATGAGACTGAAATAAGGTGATGATTAATTTTGACTGCTATTGATGTAAAATATGACTAGGTCTTTAAGAGTTTATCCGGAAGATACTGAATGAATACCATATGGCTCTAGTCAAAAGTAGTTCACTATTTAATGAAATGGGTGTGATTTGGGACAGACAAAATATGTTGAAGTTACTGTCTGGTCAGCAGTTTCTCAGCAGACAGAGATGTAGTTGATGATTGGATGATTGATATTATATTTAATTCCCAGAGTTATTATTGGACCAGACAGAAGGAGAGGTTTCCATACAGCAGACAGAGATGTAGTTGGAGGGATGATTGATATTATATTTAATTCCCAGAGTGATTATTGGACCAGACAGAAGGAGAGGTTTCCATGCAGCAGACAGAGATGTAGTTGATGATTGGATGATTGATATTATATTTAATACCCAGAGTTATTATTGGACCAGACAGAAGGAGAGGTTTCCATACAGCAGACAGAGATGTAGTTAGAGGGATGATTGATATTATATTTAATACCCAGAGTTATTATTGGACCAGACAGAAGGAGAGGTTTCCATACAGCAGACAGAGATGTAGTTAGAGGGAGTGATTATTGGACCAGACAGAAGGAGAGGTTTCCATACAGCAGACAGAGATGTAGTTAGAGGGATGATTGATATTATATTTAATACCCAGAGTTATTATTGGACCAGACAGAAGGAGAGGTTTCCATACAGCAGACAGAGATGTAGTTGATGATTGGATGATTGATATTATATTTAATACCCAGAGTTATTATTGGACCAGACAGAAGGAGAGGTTTCCATACAGCAGACAGAGATGTAGTTAGAGGGAGTGATTATTGGACCAGACAGAAGGAGAGGTTTCCATACAGCAGACAGAGATGTAGTTGATGATTGGATGATTGATATTATATTTAATACCCAGAGTTATTATTGGACCAGACAGAAGGAGAGGTTTCCATACAGCAGACAGAGATATAGTTGATGATTGGATGATTGATATTATATTTAATTCCCAGAGTGATTATTGGACCAGACAGAAGGAGAGGTTTCCATACAGCAGACAGAGATGTAGTTGATGATTGGATGATTGATATTATATTTAATACCCAGAGTTATTATTGGACCAGACAGAAGGAGAGGTTTCCATACAGCAGACAGAGATGTAGTTGATGATTGGATGATTGATATTATATTTAATTCCCAGAGTTATTATTGGACCAGACAGAAGGAGAGGTTTCCATACAGCAGACAGAGATGTAGTTAGAGGGAGTGATTATTGGACCAGACAGAAGGAGAGGTTTCCATACAGCAGACAGAGATATAGTTAGAGGGATGATTGATATTATATTTCATTCCCAGAATGATTATTGGACCAGACAGAAGGAGAGGTTTCCATACAGCAGACATAGATGTAGTTAGAGGGATGATTGATATTATATTTAATTCCCAGAGTGATTATTGAACCAGACAGAAGGAGAGGTTTTGAAGACTCCCCCCCCCCCCACCCCACACTACAGTTGACTAATGCAGTTTCAGCTTGTCACTTAATGAATTAGATTCTTATTTAAATCTGCACAAGTAATGAGATGAATTAAAATGATATATCAGAGACTGTGCATTAATGCACGCAAACACACACACACACACGCACGCAAACACACACACACACACACACAGACAGACAGACAGACAGACAGACACACACACACACACACACACAGCCTCCAACCAGCAGCAGAGTTGGAGTTGGTTAAAGGCGCTAGTCTCCCGTCCTGACAGCACTGCAGCGACTGGCTGAGGAATGGGATCCCATTAGTGCTCAAAATGGCTTAAAAATGCCACAGTCACGCTACCCATTACGGCTCAAAATGTCACAGTCGCATGTTGTTAACAACGCTTTATTACTGCTGGCAAAATGACAGTAACTAACTACTGCAGTGGAGCGGACACTGACAGGTTTTTGATGCAATATTGTTTATTGAAGCTACACAATACACTAAGAAAATGTTCCATTCACCAACTACATGTCGTGTCAATGTCCTGGTTAAATTACATGTTAGTTAAACTGACCCAACCCCCCCCCCCCCCCCTATGTAAATATCTTTGATAACAAATCTTGTGAAATTACATTTTCTTACAAACAAAAAGAAATACATGTTTAGCTACGGTAGGTGTAGTATTGTGGAGAAAAGGTGGCTGTTCAGCTGCCGTTGTGTCGATGAGAGTAGAATACGTAACCGACGTGGTCTAACTACGGTATTATGTTGACACTTTGTGTTAGTCTCCTAGGTAACGGCAGTTGTGTAATTCCATGTTATTACCTGACCAGAAGTTGAACTTTTTTTTCCCCCCAGATGTTGAACCAGTCCGGCATTGTTGCGTGTTTCATAACAACACTTCTGGTGAAGCAGAGAGTGTGTCATCGAGGTTAGTGATGCTGGAGAAGAGAAACTGGACTGTATAGGAAAAAGCTGAAAGATAAGGGCTGCCAACGCCACGACCTACATCATTCCTGACTATGTGTATCTATGTGTATGCGGTCTATGACGCTCCTGAAAGAGTTAAATAACAGGACCTTTCCAGTGAGACATCCAACCATAGACCTCTCATCTCCATCTGTTAAGTTCCCACTCACTCACTCACTCACTCACTCACTCACTCACTCACTCACTCACTCACTCACTCATCTCCAAGATTCCCATGTGTATGTGGTCTATACTGTACACTCCTAAGATAATAGGCCTTACGTCAACTTTCCCCAAGCAGTCAACTCCTGACTCTTGGACGTCTCTTCTCATTTGTTTAGATTCCCTCGTTCACCCCCTTCCTCTGTATCGGGATCAGATGAATACAATCTAGCATGCCAGGGAATGAAACAGGAATCAAACAGGAATCAAACAGGAATCAAACAGGAATCAAACAGGAATCAAACAGGAATTAAACAGGAATTAAACAGGAATCAAACAGGAACATGGAATCTGCATGGCAAAACAGCTAGTTCACAGATCCTAGACTGACTGACATGTATTTACATGACTGTGAAGTATAGTTGTATTTACATGACTGTGAAGTATAGTTGTATTTACATGACTGTGAAGTATAGTTGTATTTACATGACTGTGAAGTATAGTTGTATTTACATGACTGTGAAGTATAGTTGTATTTACATGACTGTGAAGTATAGTTGTATTTACATGACTGTGAAGTATAGTTGTATTTACATGACTGTGAAGTATAGTTGTATTTACATGACTGTGAAGTATAGTTGTATTTACATGACTGTGAAGTATAGTTGTATTTACATGACTGTGAAGTATAGTTGTATTTACATGACTGTGAAGTATAGTTGTATTTACATGACTGTGAAGTATAGTTGTATTTACATGACTGTGAAGTATAGTTGTATTTACATGACTGTGAAGTATAGTTGTATTTACATGACTGTGAAGTATAGTTGTAGTTAGTTCCTTTTGTACGTTTCTATTTTAGGTTGGTCAGGGCGTGAGTTGGGGTGGGCATTCTATGTTTTGTTCTTGTGTTTATATTTCTATGTGTTTGGCCTGGTATGGTCCCCAATCAGAGAGGGTGGGTAGTCTATGTTGTATTTCTATGTGTTTGGCCTGGTATGGTCCCCAATCAGAGGGGTGGGTAGTCTATGTTGTATTTCTATGTGTTTGGCCTGGTATGGTTCCCAATCAGAGAGGGTGGGTAGTCTATGTTGTATTTCTATGTGTTTGGCCTGGTATGGTTCCCAATCAGAGAGGTGGGTAGTCTATGTTGTATTTCTATGTGTTTGGCCTGGTATGGTTCCCAATCAGAGAGGGTGGGTAGTCTATGTTGTATTTCTATGTGTTTGGCCTGGTATGGTTCCCAATCAGAGAGGGTGGGTAGTCTATGTTGTATTTCTATGTGTTTGGCCTGGTATGGTTCCCAATCAGAGGGGTGGGTAGTCTATGTTGTATTTCTATGTGTTTGGCCTGGTATGGTCCCCAATCAGAGGGGTGGGTAGTCTATGTTGTATTTCTATGTGTTTGGCCTGGTATGGTCCCCAATCAGAGGGGTGGGTAGTCTATGTTGTATTTCTATGTGTTTGGCCTGGTATGGTCCCCAATCAGAGGGGTGGAGTAGTCTATGTTGTATTTCTATGTGTTTGGCCTGGTATGGTCCCCAATCAGAGGGGTGGGTAGTCTATGTTGTATTTCTATGTGTTTGGCCTGGTATGGTTCCCAATCAGAGGGGTGGGAAGTCTATGTTGTATTTCTAAGTGTTTGGCCTGGTATGGTTCCCAATCAGAGGGGTGGGTAGTCTATGTTGTATTTCTATGTGTTTGGCCTGGTATGGTTCCCAATCAGAGGGGTGGAGTAGTCTATGTTGTATTTCTATGTGTTTGGCCTGGTATGGTCCCCAATCCGAGGGGTGGAGTAGTCTATGTTGTATTTCTATGTGTTCGGCCTGGTATGGTCCCCAATCAGAGGCAGCTGTCCATCGTTGTCTCTGATTGAGAACCATACTTAGGCAGCCTGTTTTCCCACTGTTGTTTGTGGGACGTTGTTTTCCGTTTCAGTGTTTTTCACCATTCGGGACTGGTTCGGTTTTTCTTTATTCGCTTGTTCGTTTGTTTCCTGTGTTCATTAAATAAATATGACCAACACTTACCACGCTGCACCTTGGTCCTCTCCTTCTTCCACCTACGACAGCCGTTTACAACCCCCCTCCAGGTGTCGCCCATCTTCCCCATTATCCCTTTGTACCTGTCACGTTCTGACCTTAGTTCCTTTCCCGGTCTCTCTTTTTCTCTCCCTCCTGGTTTTGACCCCTGACTGTCCTGACTCTGAGCCTGCCTGCCTGACCACACTGCCTGCCCCTGACCCTGAGCCTGCCTGCCTGCCTGAACACACTGTCTGCCCCTGACCCTGAGCCTGCCTGCCTGAACACACTGCCTGCCCCTGACCCTGAGCCTGCCTGCCTGCCTGACCACACTGCCTGCCCCTGACCCTGAGCCTGCCTGCCTGACCACACTGCCTGCCCCTGACCCTGAGCCTGCCTGCCTGCCTGAACACACTGTCTGCCCCTGACCCTGAGCCTGCCTGCCTGAACACACTGCCTGCCCCTGACCCTGAGCCTGCCTGCCTGCATGAACACACTGCCTGCCCCTGACCCTGAGCCTGCCTGCCTGACCACACTGCCTGCCCCTGACCCTGAGCCTGCCTGCCTGACCACACTGCCTGCCCCTGACCCTGAGCCTGCCTGCCTGACCACACTGCCTGCCCCTGACCCTGCCTGCCTGCCTGAACACACTGTCTGCCCCTGACCCTGAGCCTGTCTGCCTGAACACACTGCCTGCCCCTGACCCTGAGCCTGCCTGCCTGCATGAACACACTGCCTGCCCCTGACCCTGAGCCTGCCTGCCTGACCACACTGCCTGCCCCTGACCCTGAGCCTGCCTGCCTGACCACACTGCCTGCCCCTGACCCTGAGCCTGCCTGCCTGACCACACTGCCTGCCCCTGACCCTGACCCTGAGCCTGCCTGCCTGACCACACTGCCTGCCCCTGACCCTGAGCCTGCCTGCCTGACCACACTGCCTGGCCCTGACCCTGAGCCTGCCTGCCTGACCACACTGCCTGGCCCTGACCCCGAGCCTGCCTGCCTGAACACACTGCCTGCCCCTGACCCTGAGCCTGCCTGCCTGCATGAACACACTGCCTGCCCCTGACCCTGAGCCTGCCTACCAACCTGTACTATAGTTGTTAGTTGGTAGTTGGTACCAACCAACTATTGACAATAGTTGTACTATATTACTGTATGCTACTAGTTTCAAGACGTTTTGATGAGATTCTCCTTCATTCTAAGAATATGCAGAAAATAACATTCTGATTCATTCTAAATGAGAACATGTACAAAAGAACACTGAGTTCAAGTACCATTCCGTTTTCTGTGCCTCTCTCTCTCTTTCTCTCTCTCTCTCTCTCTCTCTCTCTCTCTCTCTCTCTCTCTTTCTCTCTCTCTCTCTCTCTCTCTGTAGTGGGAAGCTTATTAAATCTGCACGCTAGTGTAATAACCTATTATTTTTTTTGTCACATAAAAGGTTGCTCTCCTCCCTCCCCCCCCTCCTATCTCCCTCCTCTTCAATAGAGAGGCTGAACAGCTTGATGTTATCCTTGTAGCTTTGCCACAGAGAACAAAATGGCTTCCGGCGAAATGGTTTGAATGGAAACTATGGACCGCGCTCATCTCCAATATTCCGGAACCAACTTGAATATCTTCACTCAGAATCTATCACCACTTAATTTATTTTATTTTGTTACGTAGGAAGTTAAGAACAAATTCGTATTTACAAAGACGGCCTACCCTGGCCAAACACTAACTCGGACGAACCTGGGCAAATTTTGCGCTGGAGCCAATCTCCCCCAGTCAGTCAATCAATCAGAGCTCTTTTTCTAACTAGCGTCACTGCATGTTACACTGCATAGGATGTATCCCAGTGACACCCTATTCCATATGTATTGCACTGCTTTCGACCAGAGTCGAATGGGGCTTAAAGTGCCATTGAGGACATAGCCATATTCTCTGGCCAGCCTAGGAGCGTGACGACGACGGGGAAATCACGATGACTCTTCTTACACACGTGTCAAGGTCTTCATGGTCCCAACGTTAACAGATTAGCCGTCCGGGTGGCTGACATGATTTGGCTGGCAGAGCGACAGAGCCCCGGCGTCAACCCTCATCGTCTGTGACAAAGTCCCCTCACTTAGTGTCAGCTTAGATGTGAACTCTGCATGCCAGCCCCGATGGGAGATCTACCGACCGACAGAAACAAGGAGCTTTTAGCCAAGGTTTCCAATCGTGTGGTTCTGGAAACAAGCATTAAAGTGTGATTACTAAATGGAGTTATTGCTCCCCCTATTTAAGGAACGCCGTTTGGGCCTTTGCGAAAAGAATCATGTCAAATGACACTATTTGACGTGTCAAATTACAATATGCAAACGACATGCAAATGTTCGGCCAATCACAAATAAGGCACATGTGAATGCCAGCTATATGAAAAAGCATCACATTCAATCATCATCAACCAACAAACGTAAAGTCATGTTGAACCTTGAAAACATGAAAGACCGCTTTTTAAGTTTTGCCAGCTGAGTACAACCACCTTTACAACCACCCCAGGAGGATCGGGTGGTTCACAGGTAGAATTAAGTCATGGTAGGTAATGCTTTATATTGTTAGCTTAACTAGCTGGCTGTTATCGTTTGTTATTTAACTGTATATCCATTCGAGTAAACTAGGCTTTTCTAAATCAAATCAAATCAAATGTATTTATATAGCCCTTCGTACATCAGCTGATATCTCAAAGTGCTGTACAGAAACCCAGCCTAAAACCCCAAACAGCAAGCAATGCAGGTGTAGAAGCACAGTGGCTAGGAAAAACTCCCTAGAAAGGCCAAAATCTAGGAAGAAACCTAGAGAGGAACCAGGCTATGTGGGGTGGCCAGTCCTCTTCTGGCTGTGCCGGGTGGAGAAAAGGCAGAACAGTTGAAACTGGAGCAGCAGCACAGCCAGGTGGACTGGGGACAGCAAGGAGTCATCATGTCAGGTAGTCCTGGGGCATGGTCCTAGGGCTCAGGTCCTCCGAGAGAGAGAAAGAAAGAGAGAATTAGAGAGAGCACATGTGGGGTGGCCAGTCCTCTTCTGGCTGTGCCAGGTGGAGATTATAACAGAACATGGCCAAGATGTTCAAATATTCATAAATGACCAGCATGGTCGAATAATAATAAGGCAGAACAGTTGAAACTGGAGCAGCAGCACGGCCAGGTGGACTGGGGACAGCAAGGAGTCATCATGTCAGGTAGTCCTGGGGCATGGTCCTAGGGCTCAGGTCCTCTGAGAGAGAGAAAGAAAGAGAGAAGGAGAGAATTAGAGAACGCACACTTAGATTCACACAGGACACCGAATAGGACAGGAGAAGTACTCCAGATATAACAAACTGACCCTAGCCCCCCGACACATAAACTACTGCAGCATAAATACTGGAGGCTGAGACAGGAGGGGTCAGGAGACACTGTTGCCCCATCCGAGGACACACCCGGACAGGGCCAAACAGGAAGGATAAAACCCCACCCACTTTGCCAAAGCACAGCCCCCACACCACTAGAGGGATATCTTCAACCACCAATGTACCATCCTGAGACAAGGCTGAGTATAGCCCACAAAGATCTATTGCTGTTATATTGTGTTCCTTGACTTTTTCTTCAAATACCGCTTGAACGTGAAGCGTCATTGAACTGAACTGACGAGCTAGCTAACGATAGCAGCAGCTACCGTGGTACGTGCACGAGTACGGACGGCGTCGATTAAGCTGACTGTCATTATTGTAACTTTTATAGCAATTGCACCTGTCAGATTTCAACCATTCAGGAGACGGAGTCCAAAGGCTGCAAACAGGGAGAAGTCGGTTGATAAATGAGGGTCTTCCTGATCGCTGAGCCTACCGTCCAGCTGCTGAACAGGATAGGTACATTAGCCCTATATCCATGTAGTACATGAGGAGACACTAGCGCTTGCTCTGTAGGTAAGCTAATTGTGAATCAATCTTGTGAAAGAATCTAGGTGTGAATCTATCTTGCGTTCTATCTTGTGATAGATTGAAGGTTAATTTTTAAAGATCTGTTTCCTTGTGTATTTAAGGATACTTTATATTAGATTTAAATAATGTTTCCATATCTCAGTATGTTTAGAGTGTCCTGTGAGGATATCCATAGTTCCCTATGGTCAGGAGGAGAGCAGCTTCTTGAAGTTGTTTTGGGGGGGAAACATTCCCCCAGATGAATCCAAATGTAGAGGCCTTTAATACAGACAGAAGGAGGAGGCTCATTCCCCTACAGATGGGCAAGGGAGGTCTGCCCTGCACTTAAGATTGAAGGTATTTGATAGCTTATGTGTTAGGAAGGGGGAGGCATATTGAGCTTTATTATGTTACGTGATAAACGGCAGAGGTAATGAATTAATTTGAAAAGAAACTGGATTTCCCCTCTGTATATAAAAGTTATAAAGTAATTGAGAAACTAGTGATTTCTTGTATTTTTATGTTAAAGGAAACCAAGGGAGGAGACAACCTCGGAGACAGAGACTCCACCTATGGAGATAGGCCTCCCTGTTGCCTCATCACAAGCTTCAGTGACACTAGAGGTTTGGAATGTTAAATTACCTTTTACACTTTTATCATCCAATTTCAAATGATAATATTAGTTATAGGATTCCCATGGTAACCAGAATGGCTTTATTTATTACTGTCCCTGTATTGATTTGAGTCTCTAGAGGAAATGCGAGAGACCCGGCGTCTTCAACACAAGGCCTACCATTTCTCTCTGGCTGAAGACCAGGCAAAAATATGTTTAATGATACAACTTAGTAAATCTTTTTCAAATCACACATCATCGGCATTCCAACAGGAAACACTTTTTCATAAACAAAACAGATTAATTCAAGACTTATATTAGCCACAGGAGATGAAACGTTGTCGTTTTGAGGAGTGGGAGAGCAGGCGGAGGAAGGTAATGGGATTCTCTGTATTATGTAAGACATAAATGCAGACGTTCTGTATATTACCTTGGAAATAATGGACGTCGCAGCGGGACAAGGTAGAGCCGAGTCACTTTGCGGAGTTTATTTTTCCAAGGTAATGGGCAGAACTGAGGCGTTTAGCCCTCTTATACCACAGAAAATAATACTTAAGCACACATTTATCGCAGGAAATCCTGCTGCTTCTTGCTCCCACCACCACCTCAGCCTCCACCTGTTAGGTTCTGTGTTCCTGCCGGTGGCAGTGGTATAGCTTGCCGCACTCACTACCTGTAGGCTATTTTATATGGAAGCTTTGCTTGGGCAGTGAGCTACCCTGAAGGAACAGAGCCTATATCACTAAGGCTTGCATTATTAATTGCTCATTAAATGGTTAAACATACACTAACAGTCAAAAGTTCTAGAACTCATTCAAGGGTTTTTCTATATTTTCACTATTTTCTACACCGTATAATAATAGTGAAGACATCAAATCTTTGAAATAACATAAATGGAATCATGTAGTAACCAAAAAAAAGTGTTAAGTTAAGGTATAGGGGGCAGCATTTTCAATTTTGGATAAATAGCGTGCCCAATTTCAACTTCCTGCTACTCATTCCAAGATTATAAGATATGCATATTATTAGTAGATTTGGATAGAAAACACTCTGAAGTTTCTAAAACTGTTTGAATCATGTCTGTGAGTATAACAGAACTTATGTAGCAGGCAAAACCCAGAGGACTAAACTTTCAGATTTTTTTTTTGAGGTCTCTGTCTGTTCAGTGGGTTCTAGTTGGCAAACGACATTTCTTAGGAACTTGTTTTCAGTTCTTACTGCTTCCACTGGATGTCACCAGTCTTTGGAATTTGGTTGAGGTTATTCATTTGTGCAATGAAGAAGTAGGCCATCTAGGAACTGCGTAACACTGTTGAGAGTTGCGCAAATTATTAACGTTTAAAAACACCTAAAGTTGTATTACAAAAGTAGTTTGAAATATTTTGGCAAAGTTTATAGGTGACTTTTGAAATATTTCGTAGTGACGTTGCGCATTTTGGAAGCTGTTTTTTTTCTGGATCAAACGCGCCAAATAAATTAACATTTTGGATATATATGGACGGAATTAATCGAACAAAAGGACCAATTGTAATGTTTATGGGACATATTGGAGTGCCAACAAAAGAAGCTTGTCAAAGGTAAGGCATGTTTTATATTTTATTTCTACGTTTTGTGTAGCGCCTGCAGGGCTGAAATATGCTACTCTCCTTGTTTACTGTTAGACTATCATCAGATAATAGCTTCTAATGCTTTTGCCGAAAAGCCTTTTTAAAATCTGACATGTTGGCTGGATTCACAACGAGTGTAGCTTTAATTGAGTATCTTACATGTGTGATTTAATGAAAGTTAGATTTTCATATCATTTTTATTTTATTAGCCGCTGCATTTTCCCTGGCTTTTGCCGAAGTGGGACGCAACCGTCCCCTATACCATAAGAAGTATTAAACAAATCTAAATATATTTTTTATTTGAGATAGTTTCAAATAGCCACCCGTTGCCTTGATGACAGCTTTGCACACATTTTTTTTCTACCACCATTTTTGAAATGCAACAAATCTAGCCATCACTCTGGTTGTAATTCCGATGGTGTCCACAAGATGGCAGCAGTGAAATGTGCAAAGTTTCAGACAGATAACTTGACGTATGAGCAAACTACATGGCATTTAGTGTGAAGTCACCCAGGTACATTCTGGCAAATCGTGAAGGAGACATTTACATTCACATTACATTTTTCTGCAAGAATATCGTCAAATCTGTGTACTTGGACTTTGATTTAGTTTTTCCAGTATTAGTAGCCATGTTATTAGTTCAACATTTGCAATTTGGTGTCCTATAGGATATACTACACTCCTAATGATAAAGTGAAGTCTGGTAATATTCTAGGATCTCTGAGCAATAAATACGAACGTGATTTGACTGGATGAAACAACGTTTAGGGTTTGATTTTCACAGATTCCTTTCTTTGCAAATTTATACGGGTGGAAAAACAAAATCGATCGTGTCTTTTTAGGAAATGAAAAAGGATTTTATCCAACAAAATGACACTTCATGTTATCTCTGGGACCCTTTGTATGATAAATCAGAGTAAGATTTCAGATTGTAAGTACACATTTCACCTTCAGAGGTGAATATATCAAACCTATCGCGGTGAAAGTGTTTTGTTTGTTAGGAGCTCTCCTCAAACAATAGCATGGCATTTTTTTTGCAGTAATAACTACTGTAAACTGGACAGTGCAGTTACACTAACAAGAATTTAAGCTTTCAGCCGATGTAAGACACTCGTATGTACCGACATTTGTTGTTTCCTGGAAATCTGCAATCGTAACACACGGCGCTGCATGATTTACACATGTCCCGTTGACGGAATGCCTTACAAAGATGTGGTTGAATTTATTCTGCCACTGTGTCTTCTTATTGTCTTGGAACTCTGTACTGCCTCCTGTGTACCCACTGCTGCATGGCTCTCCTCCTCACAGCTACCTGGGGGTTGACACGGATCAGACTCTGTCTGGCTGGACTCAAACACTTTCTCCTCTTAAGCGTGCCCTCACAGACTCTGCACCAAGTTCTTCATTCTGCCCTACCTGCTCTTTGATCCTCTCATTCAGCTGAGCGTCTGATAATGGTCAGTAGGACCTAAAAAGCTAAAATTTACGAAATACAAAAAGAAGACACAAAGATACATCAATCGGGAACATGATCAAATCTAGAGAGGATGTCGAGATTTCCCTCTCGTGTTACAATTGCTTGATTCAATTACGATAATTTACCTCATGCGCTGCTTGACCACGGAGTGCGACACATTGAGAACATCTAACATATTTGTCTGATGGTCACATGACAATCTATGACGCACTCCAGCTGCTCGTCGGTGATCCGATCGAGCCTTCCCCCCTATGGGGCTTGATAGGCTACTAATATTAAAAAACAATAGATCGTTACTTACGACATACACTCCTAAAAACCTTTTTTTTAGGTCAAAAAGACTATAAGATAAAGAATTTAGGAACAGCATTAAATAGACCAACCAAATGTTGTTGTTTTTTCCATTGATTGACATTGCTGGATAAAGGTGCACACAAAATCCCAGACTGGATACAGGATACAGGAGACTTAATAACATAGGACAAGTAAAAGGATACAATCTCAGCCTTTCGCCACGCATGCAACCAAAAAAAAAAAAAAAACGATAGAAATGTCACAACAACAACGGGAGCCATCTTGGATGTCCTTTACCTCTTGAAGGAACTCCTCTACAACAGCAATTAGATTGCTGGGCATCTTTTCTTTAATCAAATGACCGCTTGCCCAACGAAGGCTCAATAACATGGTCTCTATCCTGAAAAACACACTGCATACCCGATTGGTCCAGTGGCATTTCATTGTTTATGTAGCTAACAACCCCTTAAAGTATTCTTGTCTAAACTGTGCAAACTCTCAGCCTCCAACCTCTGATGACAACCGCGCATTGACAGGCGATGCGGTTATAACTAGCTACAAACTGGCAAAAAAAAATCTTCAAACAGACATCGCTAGCTTGCTACTGTACAGCAGTAACTAGTTAACATTTGATAGATTCCATGACTAGATTATTGACAATTAACATTAGCTAGCTATCTTGAGTTCAGTTTAATGTCAATAGCAGGCAGATCTAGCTAGCTAGCGAACGCCGTTGGTAGCTAGGTAGCGTTATATTATCTAGCTACTTTTTTTTGCAGCTGTTACACCCCTCCCTCTCAACACCTACGTGTTCAACCGTAACGAATGTGTTCAAAAATGAACGTGCTCAATTATTACTTGACTTGCAGTCTTAATTTAGGTCCTGATTGGTCAACGAGTTTATTTGACGTGTCGCTTTTTTTGACACGCAAAAGACCCAAACGGTGTTCCAAACCCCATGGGTGTTAAAGCTAATAAAACTGTTTATTCTCGACCACCATCAGAACATGAACCCTCCAATCGGTTCTGATGGCAAGTATGAAGAAAAAAAATGGTTTATTCTCGACCACGATCAGAACCCTCCAATCGGTATGAAGAAGGAAAAAACAGTTTATTCTCGACCACCATCAGAACCCTCCAATCGGTATGAAGAAAGAAAAAAACAGTTTATTCTCGGCCACCATCAGAACCCTCCAATCGGTATGAAGAAGGAAAAAACAGTTTATTCTCGACCACCATCAGAACCCTCCAATCGGTATGAAGAAGGAAAAAACAGTTTATTCTCGACCACCATCAGAACCCTCCAATCGGTATGAAGAAGGAAAAAAAAGTTTATTCTCAACCACCATCAGAACCCTCCAATTGGATCTGATGGCAAGTATGAAGAAAGAAAAAAAATGTTTTTTTTTTTTTCAAAGAGTGCCCCCTGTGTACCATTACCCTTCGCCAGGATTTCAGAAGAACAGTGGTTCAAAGGGTGGACTGCTTGAAATATGTCAGAATGCTTGCCAATCTGTACCCTCGTCACCTCTACACTAGTTGAAAGCCACCAGGCCTCTCTAAGCAGCAGGGATCCATGGTGGCGGCTGTGTCCTGTCTTATGGTTTCGCTCGTTAGCTACGGCTTTCTCTGTCAAATCGAGCCAAGATGCTCCAAAACAGAGCCAACAACCTTAAGGGAAGGAGTGTGGAGATGGAGAGAAAGTCTGGGTCACAAATGGCACCCTATTGACTATATATTCCTATGGGCCCTGGTCAAAAGTAGAGCACTATATAAGGATTAGGGTGCCATTTGGGAATAAGCCGAAGGCTATGCTCTACATGGATGACTGTTCTTCTGACTAGAATGATAGTTCGTTGGAGACAATATGGCTACCTGTAGGAGTGGCAAGAAGGCCCTTGGGTGATGTTGTATAGCAGAGCAATGTTACAAAGCCTGAGATTGCCAGCTCTCTCTCTCTCTCTCTCTCTCTCTCTCTCTCTCTCTCCCTCTATCTCGTGAGAGAAAGCTAATTACAAAGATAATGCATATTTTCTCAGGTCAAAAGCAGTGCACTATGTAGGGAATAGGGTGCCATTTGGGACATAAGCAGTGAATGAAAGACAAGACAGCAAACACCGCTTGGTGCATAACGTTGGCCTCGATTGGATTGTCATGTAGCCACTTATAGGATTTTAACATGGAGATGGTTATCGCTTCAAAATACGTCAGAGGGATGGAAAATGTCCGAACTGAGAAGAAACAACGTCAGTGGGATGGAAAATGGCCGAACTGAGAAGAAACAACGTCAGTGGGATGGAAAATGGCCGAACTGAGAAGAAACAACGTCAGTGGGATGGAAAATGTCCGAACTGAGAAGAAACAACGTCAGTGGGATGGAAAATGGCCGAACTGAGAAGAAACAACGTCAGTGGGATGGAAAATGGCCGAACTGAGAAGAAACAACGTCAGTGGGATGGAAAATGGCCGAACTGAGAAGAAACAACGTCAGTGGGATGGAAAATGGCCGAACTGAGAAGAAACAACGTCAGTGGGATGGAAAATGGCCGAACTGAGAAGAAACAACGTCAGTGGGATGGAAAATGGCCGAACTGAGAAGAAACAACGTCAGTGGGATGGAAAATGGCCGAACTGAGAAGAAACCTCGTCAGTGGGATGGAAAATGGCCGAACTGAGAAGAAACAACGTCAGTGGGATGGAAAATGGCCGAACTGAGAAGAAACAACGTCAGTGGGATGGAAAATGGCCGAACTGAGAAGAAACAACGTCAGTGGGATGGAAAATGGCCGAACAACATTTCAAGTAAAAACATTGAAAAACAAGGAAATATTGAGTTGTTTGTTATCATATTTTGAATATGACAATATTGGTGAGTGTGATTTGTTGTGTGTGTGTGTGTGTGTGGTACGTGTGGTATGTGTGGTTTGTTGTGTGTGATGTGTGGTGTGTGGTGTTGGTTTGTTGTGTGTGTGTGTGGTTTGTTGTGTGTGAGGTGTGTGTGGTGTGTGTGTGGTGTGTGTAGAGAATAAGCAGTGTGTTTGTATGTGTAAAGCTGTTTGGTGGGTCAGAGCTGATTAAACCGTTGAGTATTCATTACAGAAAAACTTAAACAGCCAATGGTGCAGCTTTCTGATTGCTACAAATTAGTTTTGCTGTAACAAATCAGTCCCAACACGATATCACAAGAGACCTTCTTAACACCAAATGTATCCTACTTTCGAAATTTAATTGGTGGTGGGCCTGGTACCGATGTAATTCTCATTATTGTTTCTTTGATGATTTTAGCTTCACATATTGTTTGCCCTTTTGTTGTTTCATATTATACTGTGTGAAAAAAAGACACGTATTTCAGTGGTCACTGTGCATAGTTATGTTGTAGAAACAATCTGAAAAAACGCATATTCTACAATTGGCCTAATTGAGCTTGTTTGAAATAATTTCAAAGAATGAAAACGGCTTCAAAAAGAAACTGATGATTACTTTAAAAGTTGCACACCTAACCCAATAACTTAGAAAATAGATTGTAATCAAATCATATCAAAGTTTATTTGTCACGTGCACACGAGTACAACAGGTACCACAGTGAAAATGCTGAATACAACAGTTGTAGTAGACCTTACAGTGAAATGCTGAATACAACAGGTGTAGTAGACCTTACAGTGAAATGCTGAACACAACAGGTGTAGTAGACCTTACAGTGAAATGCTGAATACAACAGGTGTAGTAGACCTTACAGTGAAATGCTGAACACAACAGGTGTAGTAGACCTTACAGTGAAATGCTGAATACAACAGGTGTAGTAGACCTTACAGTGAAATGTTGAATACAACAGGTGTAGTAGACCTTACAGTGAAATGCTGAATACAACAGGTGTAGTAGACCTTACAGTGAAATGCTGAATACAACAGGTGTAGTAGACCTTACAGTGAAATGCTGAATACAACAGGTGTAGTAGACCTTACAGTGAAATGCTGAATACAACAGGTGTAGTAGACCGTACAGTGAAATGCTGAATACAACAGTTGTAGTAGACCTTACAGTGAAATGCTGAATACAACAGGTGTAGTAGACCTTACAGTGAAATGCTGAATACAACAGGTGTAGTAGACCTTAAAGTGAAATATTGAATACAACAGGTGTAGTAGACCTTACGGTGAAATGCTGAATACAACAGGTGTAGTAGACCTTACAGTGAAATACTGAATACAACAGGTGTAGTAGACCTTACAGTGAAATGCTGAATACAACAGATGTAGTAGACCTTACAGTGAAATGCTATATACAGTAGAGAGGCTATATACAGTAGAGAGGCTATATACACTAGAGGCTATATACAGTAGAGAGGTTATATACAGTAGAGGCTATATACAGTAGAGGCTATATACAGTAGAGGCTATATACAGTAGAGAGGCTATATACAGTAGAGGCTATATACAGTAGTGAGGCTATATACAGTAGAGAGGCTATAAATACTAGAGGCTATATACAGTAGAGAGGCTATATACACTAGAGGCTACATACAGTAGAGAGGCTATATACAGTAGAGGCTATATACAGTAGAGAGGCTATATACAGTAGAGAGGCTATATAGAGTAGCTAGGCTATAACAGTAGCGAGGCTATATACAGTAGAGAGGCTATATACAGTAGAGGCTATATACAGTAGAGAGGCTATAACAGTACCGAGGCTATAACAGTAGAGAGGCTATATACAGTAGAGAGGCTATATACAGTAGAGAGGCTACATACAGTAGAGAGGCTATATACAGTAGAGAGGCTATGTACAGTAGAGAGGCTACATACAGTAGAGAGGCTACATACAGTAGAGAGGCTATATACACTAGAGGCTATATACACTTGAGGCTATATACACTAGAGCACATATGTCAGAGTCAAGGCCCGC
The DNA here is from genome assembly GCF_057628025.1 of Oncorhynchus mykiss. NCBI lineage: Eukaryota > Metazoa > Chordata > Actinopteri > Salmoniformes > Salmonidae > Oncorhynchus > Oncorhynchus mykiss. The sequence goes on along the minus strand of NC_143046.1, from coordinate 5,512,414 downwards.
GGGCCACATCCGGCCCGCAAGAAGGTTTTTTACGGCCCCTGGGATGATCTTGATTTATTATTAGAACCGGCCCGCAGCAAGCCGGCAGCCCGCAGATCTTTTACACGCACCAATACTACATTTCCCACAATGCAAAGGTGACGCACCGAGCAGTAGGCTGCTTCATTTCAATATTTATTGGCACAGCAGTCGTCAGCATCACAGTAAAATTAACTTTCAGATACCCATCAAAAATGGCAAAACGGAAGGTGGATACTGAGAACCGGGGGTTTCAAACAAGGTGGGAGTCGGAGTATATGTTCACGAAGGTAGCTGGAAAACCTGTGTGTCTTCTGTGTGGAGAAAGTGTGGCGGTACTGAAAGAGTATAATCTGAGACGACATTATGAAACGAAACACGCGGACAAAAACAAGAATATGGACATGGAACAAAGGCTACAAAAGGCAGAGGAATTAAAACGAGGCCTCAAATCTCGACAGGCTCTGTTCAAAAAAGCCAAATCACAAGGCCAGGCTGCTGTCAAGGCCAGTTTTATTTTGGCAGAAGAGATCGCTAAATCAGCCCGGCCATTTACGGAGGGGGATTTCATCAAAAACTGCATGATTAAAGTTTGTGACGAAGTTTGCCCAGGAAAAAGGCAACTCTTTTTAAATGTGAGTCTGAGCAGAAACACCATTGCCGAGAGAGTAGACCAGTTGTCCATCAATCTAAAAGAGCAGCTTGTGAAAAAGGGAAAAGATTTTATTGCATATTCCTTGGCTGTGGATGAGAGCACCGACATTTCTGACATTGCCCAGTTGTCAATTTTCATCCGCGGAGTGGACTCCAACCTAAGCGTGACAGAGGAGTTTTTGGCTTTACGTCCTATGCATGGCACAACTACGGGGCATGATTTGTATGAAGAGGTGTCAAGATGTGTAAATGAGATGGAGCTGCCTTGGGAAAAACTCGTGGGTTTGACAACCGACGGAGCACCTGCGATGTGTGGACACAGGAGCGGACTGGTGGCGAAGATACGGGAAAAGATGCAAGAGGAAAACGCGACAGGTGAGCTGACAGCTTATCATTGTATCATACACCAGGAAGCGTTGTGCGGTAAAGCCTTGAAAATGGAGCATGTAATGAGCATCATCACGCGCACAGTTAACTTTATCAGAGCCAAAGGTTTGAATCACCGCCAGTTCAAGGCATTTCTGACGGAGTTAGAAACGGAGCATGGTGATTTGCCTTATCACACAGAGGTGCGATGGCTAAGCCAGGGAAAGGTGCTTCAAAGATGTTTCGAGCTTCGTGAGGAGATTTGTCTGTTCTTGGACAGCAAAGGGAAAGACACAACACAACTCCGAGACGAAATGTTTCTGTGTGAAATGGCTTTTCTGTGTGACATTACGAGTCATCTGAATGCAATAAACTTGCAGCTGCAGGGTCGGGATCGTGTCATCTCTGATATGTACAGTACAGTGAAGGCATTTAAAACCAAACTGACTCTGTGGGAGACGCAGATGCGGAAAGAAAATTTGAGCCACTTTCCCAGCTGCCAGACCATGAAAGAGAAGCTCTCTACCAGTGCGTTCCCGAGCACACAGTTGGCTGATAAAATAGGTATGCTTGCCGCTGACTTTCGACGCCGATTTGCTGACTTTGAAGCACAAAAAAGCAGGTTGGAACTGCTCGGTAACCCATTTGCTGTTGACGTGGAAAGCTCACCACCAAACCTCCAAATGGAGTTGATTGACCTCCAATGCAATGATGCACTGAGGGCAAAATATGCGGCAGTGGGTGCTGCGGAGTTCGCCCGTTTCCTCCCCGGCACAATGCCCCAGCTGCGCATCCAGGCTGCTCAAACGTTGTCTATGTTTGGCAGCACATACCTGTGTGAACAACTGTTTTCTTTGATGAACCTGAACAAAACATCACACAGAAGTCGACTTACTGCTGAACACCTCCACTCAATTCTGAGGATTTCTTCAGCTCAGAGCCTTACCCCGAACATTGATGAACTTGTGGAAAAGATGGGACACCACCAAGTATCACCCTCAACCTCAAACAAGTGAACATTACTGTGCAATCACATATTTAGAGTTTTTACTCAGTTCAAGTTTAAAAGTTAAAATTTAATATTTGTTTTCACTGCATGTTACTTCTCCTTAAACAAAGTGTTGTTTTTGATTAATAGATTTTTGCACTTTATTTTTTTGTATTTCAATCCAATTATATTTTAAAAATATTTCAGTTGAGTGGATGATAGAAAATTGCTATTATTGTTTTTTCTTTGAAGTAAATTTAGCCCACTTTTGCTAAAATAGAAAATATAGTCTACTGATGGTGCCTTGAATACCGGTTTCTTTCATTTAATGTTCATGTTATGGGGATATTTATATAAAGGAAATTTGTCTTTTGTGTCTGTTGAAAATTAAAGATTACTGACAGAGCCATAAGAAAATATTGCTTTATTTATCTGATCATATTGTAATATATTTGTTAGGTTTTCAGTAGGTTCAATTAGGTTCACTAGACTATATGCGTCATTTAAAATTTTTTCAATGAACATTCGAACAGTCCGGCCCTCGTCTTGTAGCTGATTTTTTTATTTGGCCCTCCGTCCATTTGACTTTGACACCCCTGCACTAGAGGCTATATACAGTAGAGAGGCTATATACACTAGAGGCTACATACAGTAGAGAGGCTATATACAGTAGAGGCTATATACAGTAGAGAGGCTATATACAGTAGAGAGGCTATATAGAGTAGCTAGGCTATAACAGTAGCGAGGCTATATACAGTAGAGAGGCTATATACAGTAGAGGCTATATACAGTAGAGAGGCTATAACAGTACCGAGGCTATAACAGTAGAGAGGCTATATACAGTAGAGAGGCTATATACAGTAGAGAGGCTACATACAGTAGAGAGGCTATATACAGTAGAGAGGCTATATACACTAGAGGCTATATACAGTAGAGAGGCTATATACAGTAGAGAGGCTATATACAGTAGAGAGGTTATATACAGTAGAGAGGCTACATACAGTAGAGAGGCTATATACACTAGAGGCTATATACACTAGAGGCTATTTACAGTAGAGAGGCTATATACAGTAGAGAGAAAATATACAGTAGAGAGGCTACATACAGTAGAGAGGCTATATACACTAGAGACTATATACACTAGAGACTATATACACTAGAGGCTATATACAGTAGAGAGGCTATATACAGTAGAGAGGCTACATACAGTAGAGAGGCTATATACACTAGAGACTATATACACTAGAGGCTATATACAGTAGAGGATCTGTTTACAGTAGAGAGGCTTTTTACAGTAGAGAGGCTATATACAGTAGAGAGGCTATATACAGTAGCGAGGCTATAACAGTAGAGAGACTATATACAGTAGAGAGTCTATATACAGTAGAGAGACTATATAAAGTAGAGAGGCTATTTACAGTGGAGAGAATATATACAGTAAAGAGGCTATATACAGTTGAGAGGTTATATACAATAGCGAGTCTATAACAGTAGCGAGACTATAACAGTAGAGAGACTATATACAGTATGGAGGTTATATACAGTAGTGAGGCTATAAAAGTAGCGAGGTTATAACAATAGCGACATAATACAGTAGCGAGGCTATATACAGTAGAGAGGCCATATATAGTAGGGAGGCGATATACAGTAGAGAGGCTAAATACAGTAGAGAGGTTATATACAGTAGTGAGGCTATAAAAGTAGAGAGGTTATATACAATAGTAGAGAGTCTATATACAGTAGAGAGACTATATAACGTAGAGAGGCTATTTACAGTCGAGAGACTATATACAGTAGAGAGGCTATATACAATAGCGAGTCTATAACAGTAGCGAGGCTATAACAGTAGAGAGACTATATACAGTAGTGAGGCTATATACAGTAGAGAGGCTATATACAGTAGAGAGGCTATATATAGTAGGGAGGCTATATACAGTAGAGAGGCTATATACAGTAGAGAGGTTATATACAGTAGCAAAGCTATAACAGTAGAGAGGCTATAACAGTAGCGAGGCTATAACAGTAGAGAGACTATATACACTATAGAGGTTATATACAGTAGGTAGGCTATAAAAGTAGCGAGGCTATAACAGTAGCGAGGCTACATACAGTAGAGAGGCTATATACAGTAGAGAGGCTATATACAGTAGTGAGGCTAGAAAAGTAGCGAGGCAATAACAATAGCGAGGCTATAACAGTAGCCAGGCTACTTACAGTAGAGAGGCTACATACAGTAGAGAGGCTATATACAGTAGCGAGGCTATAACAGTAGAGATACTATATACAGTAGAGAGACTATATACAGTAGCGAGGCTATAACAGTAGAGAGACTATATACAGGCACCGGTTCGTCTGTGTTCATAGCCAGATTCTGATCAGCAGTAGTAGGATTAGTGTGGCGTTTCAAACATAGACTAAGGCCTGTGTTTTATCTGCTGAAATTGTGCAGGTTCCAACGATAGAAGTGTAAAGGTCAATTCCGACTGAGCTGACATTTGCAGCGTTCACCGTGACTTCTAAACTTGGGAACATTGTCTTTAAATTTAAATATCGCCGTAAAGCTGAACATTCATGTGGATTGAATAGAGCCCTAGACACAGAGGTTGTATCTGAATACCCATACCCCCAAAGCCATGCTCTCATACCCCCATACCCATAGCCATGCTCCCATACCCCCATAGCCATGATCCCATACCCCCATACCCATGCTCCCATACCCCCATACCCATAGCCATGCTCCCATACACCATAGCTATGCTCCCATACCCCCATTGCCATGCTCCCATACCCCATACCCATAGCCATGCTCCCATACCCCAAAACGCCATAACCATGCTCCCATACCACAATAACCATGCTCCCATACCCATAGCCATGCTCCCAAACCCCCATAACCAATAGCCATACTCCCATAGCCATGCTCCAATACCCCCATAGCCATGTTCCCATACCCCCATACCCATAGCCATGCTCCCATACCCCATGCCCATAGCCATGCTCCCATACCCCCATTGCCATGCTCCCATACCCCATACCCATAGCCATGCTCCCATACCCCAAAACGCCATAACCATGCTCCCATACCACAATAACCATGCTCCCATACCCATAGCCATGCTCCCAAACCCCCATAACCCATAGCCATACTCCCATAGCCATGCTCCAATACCCCCATAGCCATGTTCCCATACCCCCATACCCATAGCCATGCTCCCATACCCCATGCCCATAGCCATGCTCCCATACCCCCATAGCCATGCTCCCATACCCACATACCCATAGCCATGCTCCCATACCCCCATTGCCATGCTCCCATACCCCCATACCCATAGCCATGCTCCCATACCCCATACCCATAGCCATGCTCCCATACCCCAAACCCCCATAACCATGCTCCCATACCCCCATACCCATAGCCAAGCTCCCATACCACCATAGCCATGCTCCCATACCCCATACCCATAGCCATGCTCCCATACCCCAAAACGCCATAACCATGCTCCCATACCACAATAACCATGCTCCCATACCCATAGCCATGCTCCCAAACCCCCATACCCCATAGCCATACTCCCATACCCGTGCTCCCATACCCCCATAGCCATGTTCCCATACCCCCATACCCATAGCCATGCTCCCATACCCCATGCCCATAGCCATGCTCCCATACCCATGCTCCCATACCCACATACCCATAGCCATGCTCCCATACCCCCATTGCCATGCTCCCATACCCCCATACCCATAGCCATGCTCCCATACCCCATACCTATAGCCATGCTCCCATACCCCAAACCCCCATAACCATGCTCCCATACCCCCATACCCATAGCCAAGCTCCCATACCACCATAGCCATGCTCCCATACCCCCAAAGCCATACTCCCATAGCCATGCTCCTAAAAAACCCATAGTGATGCTCCCATACCCCCATACCCATAGCCATGCTCCCATACCCCCATACCCATAGCCATGCTCCCATACCCCAAACCCCCATAACCATGCTCCCATACCCCAATACCCATAGCCAAGCTCCCATACCCCCATAGCCATGCTCCCATACCCCAATACCCATAGCCATGCTCCCATACCCCATACCCATGATCCCATACCCCCATACCCATAGCCATGCTCCCATACCCCCATAGCCATGCTCCCATACCCCAATACCCATAGCCATGCTCCCATACCCCATACCCATGATCCCATACCCCCATACCCATAGCCATGCTACCATACCCCATACCCATAGCCATGCTCCCATACCCCAAACCCCCATAACCATGCTCCCATACCCCCATACCCATAGCCATGCTCCCATATCCCAAAACGCCATAACCATGCTCCCATACCACAATAACCATGCTCCCATACCCATAGCCATGCTCCCATACCCCCATACCCCATAGCAATGCTCCCATACCCCCATACCTATAGCCATGCTCCCATACCCCAAACCCTCATAGCCATGCTCCCATACCCAATACCCCCATAGCCATGCTAAAATACCCCATACCCACATAGGAATGCTCCCATACCCTCATAGCCATGCTCCCATACCCCCATAGCCATGCTCCCATATACCCTTAGCCATGCTCCAATACTCCCATAGCCATGCTCCAATACCCCATACCCCCATAGCCATGCTCCTAAAACCCCCATAGCGATGCTCCCATACCCCCATACCCATAGCCATGCTCCCATACCCCCATACCCATAGCCATGCTCCCATACCCCAAACCCCCATAACCATGCTCCCATACCCCCATACCCATAGCCAAGCTCCCATACCACCATAGCCATGCTCCCATACCCCCAAAGCCATGCTCCCATAGCCATGCTCCCATACCCCCATAGCCATGCTCCCATACCCCAATACCCATAGCCATGCTCCCATACCCCCATACCCATGATCCCATACCCCCATACCCATAGCCATGCTCCCATACCCCCATAGCCATGCTCCCATACCCCCATACCTATAGCCATGCTCCCATACCCCATACCCATAGCCATGCTCCCATACCCCAAACCCCCATAACCATGCTCCCATAACCCCATACCCATAGCCATGCTCCCATACCCCAAAACGCCATAACCATGCTCCCATACCACAATAACCATGCTCCCATACCCATAGCCATGCTCCCAAACCCCCATAACCCATAGCCATACTCCCATAGCCATGCTCCAATAACCCCATAGCCATGTTCCCATACCCCCATACCCATAGCCATGCTCCCATACCCCATGCCCATAGCCATGCTCCCATACCCCCATAGCCATGCTCCCATACCCACATATCCATAGCCATGCTCCCATACCCCCATTGCCATGCTCCCATACCCCCATACCCATAGCCATGCTCCCATACCCCATACCCATAGCCATGCTCCCATACCCCAAACCCCCATAACCATGCTCCCATACCCCCATACCCATAGCCAAGCTCCCATACCACCATAGCCATGCTCCCATACCCCCATTGCCATGCTCCCATACCCCATACCCATAGCCATGCTCCCATACCCCATACCCATAGCCATGCTCCCATACCCCAAAACGCCATAACCATGCTCCCATACCACAATAACCATGCTCCCATACCCATAGCCATGCTCCCAAACCCCCATACCCCATAGCCATACTCCCATACCCGTGCTCCCATACCCCCATAGCCATGTTCCCATACCCCCATACCCAAAGCCATGCTCCCATACCCCATGCCCATAGCCATGCTCCCATACCCATAGCCATGCTCCCAAACCCCCATACCCCATTGCCATACTCCCATACCCGTGCTCCCATACCCCCATTGCCATGCTCCCATACCCCCATACCCATAGCCATGCTCCCATACCCCATATCTATAGCCATGCTCCCATACCCCAAACCCCCATAACCATTCTCCCATACCCCCATACCCATAGCCAAGCTCCCATACCACCATAGCCATGCTCCCATACCCCCATAGCCATACTCCCATAGCCATGCTCCTAAAAAACCCATAGTGATGCTCCCATACCCCCATACCCATAGCCATGCTCCCATACCCCCATAGCCATGCTCCCATACCCCATACCCATAGCCATGCTCCCATACCCCAAAACGCCATAACCATGCTCCCATACCACAATAACCATGCTCCCATACCCATAGCCATGCTCCCAAACCCCCATACCCCATAGCCATACTCCCATACCCGTGCTCCCATACCCCCATAGCCATGTTCCCATACCCCCATACCCAAAGCCATGCTCCCATACCCCATGCCCATAGCCATGCTCCCATACCCATAGCCATGCTCCCAAACCCCCATACCCCATTGCCATACTCCCATACCCGTGCTCCCATACCCCCATTGCCATGCTCCCATACCCCCATACCCATAGCCATGCTCCCATACCCCATATCTATAGCCATGCTCCCATACCCCAAACCCCCATAACCATTCTCCCATACCCCCATACCCATAGCCAAGCTCCCATACCACCATAGCCATGCTCCCATACCCCCATAGCCATACTCCCATAGCCATGCTCCTAAAAAACCCATAGTGATGCTCCCATACCCCCATACCCATAGCCATGCTCCCATACCCCCATAGCCATGCTCCCATACCCACATACCCATAGCCATGCTCCCATACCCCCATTGCCATGCTCCCATACCCCCATACCCATAGCCATGCTCCCATACCCCATATCTATAGCCAAGCTCCCATACCCCAAACCCCCATAACCATGCTCCCATACCCCCATACCCATAGCCAAGCTCCCATACCCCATACCCATGATCCCATACCCCCATACCCATAGCCATGCTCCCATACCCCAAAACGCCATAACCATGCTCCCATACCACAATAACCATGCTCCCATACCCATAGCCATGCTCCCAAACCCCCATACCCCATAGCCATACTCCCATACCCGTGCTCCCATACCCCCATAGCCATGTTCCCATACCCCCATACCCATAGCCATGCTCCCATACCCCATGCCCATAGCCATGCTCCCATACCCCATACCCATAGCCATGCTCCCATACCCCAAAACGCCATAACCATGCTCCCATACCACAATAACCATGCTCCCATACCCATAGCCATGCTCCCAAACCCCCATACCCCATAGCCATACTCCCATACCCGTGCTCCCATACCCCCATAGCCATGTTCCCATACCCCCATACCCATAGCCATGCTCCCATACCCCATGCCCATAGCCATGCTCCCATACCCCCATAGCCATGCTCCCATACCCACATACCCATAGCCATGCTCCCATACCCCCATTGCCATGCTCCCATACCCCCATACCCATAGCCATGCTCCCATACCCCATATCTATAGCCATGCTCCCATACCCCAAACCCCCATAACCATTCTCCCATACCCCCATACCCATAGCCAAGCTCCCATACCACCATAGCCATGCTCCCATACACCCATAGCCATGCTCCCATACCCCATGCCCATAGCCATGCTCCCATACCCCCATAGCCATGCTCCCATACCCACATACCCATAGCCATGCTCCCATACCCCCATTGCCATGCTCCCATACCCCCATACCCATAGCCATGCTCCCATACCCCATATCTATAGCCATGCTCCCATACCCCAAACCCCCATAACCATTCTCCCATACCCCCATACCCATAGCCAAGCTCCCATACCACCATAGCCATGCTCCCATACACCCAAAGCCATACTCCCATAGCCATGCTCCTAAAAAACCTATAGTGATGCTCCCATACCCCCATACCCATAGCCATGCTCCCATACCCCCATACCCATAGCCATGCTCCCATACCCCAAACCCCCATAACCATGCTCCCATACCCCCATACCCATAGCCAAGCTCCCATACCCCCATAGCCATGCTCCCATACTCCAATACCCATAGCCATGCTCCCATACCCCATACCCATGAACCCATACCCCCATACCCATAGCCATGCTCCCATACCCCCATAGCCATGCTCCCATACCCCCATACCCATAGCCATGCTACCATACCCCATACCCATAGCCATGCTCCCATACCCCAAACCCCCATAACCATGCTCCCATACCCCCATACCCATAGCCATGCTCCCATATCCCAAAACGCCATAACCATGCTCCCATACCACAATAACCATGCTCCCATACCCATAGCCATGCTCCCATACCCCCATACCCCATAGCAATGCTCCCATACCCCATACCCATGATCCCATACCCCCATACCCATAGCCATGCTCCCATACCCCCATAACCATGCTCCCATACCCCCATACCCATAGCCATGCTACCATACCCCATACCCATAGCCATGCTCCCATACCCCAAACCCCCATAACCATGCTCCCATACCCCCATACCCATAGCCATGCTCCCATATCCCAAAACGCCATAACCATGCTCCCATACAACAATAACCATGCTCCCATACCCATAGCCATGCTCCCATACCCCCATACCCCATAGCAATGCTCCCATACCCCCATACCTATAGCCATGCTCCCATACCCCAAACCCTCATAGCCATGCTCCCATACCCAATACCCCCATAGCCATGCTACCATACCCCATACCCACATAGGAATGCTCCCATACCCTCACAGCCATGCTCCCATACCCCCATAGCCATGCTCCCATATACCCTTAGCCATGCTCCAATACTCCCATAGCCATGCTCCAATACCCCATACCCCCATAGCCATGCTCCTAAAACCCCCATAGCGATGCTCCCATACCCCCATACCCATAGCCATGCTCCCATACCCCCATACCCATAGCCATGCTCCCATACCCCAAACCCCCATAACCATGCTCCCATACCCCCATACCCATAGCCAAGCTCCCATACCACCATAGCCATGCTCCCATACCCCCAAAGCCATGCTCCCATAGCCATGCTCCCATACCCCCATAGCCATGCTCCCATACCCCAATACCCATAGCCATGCTCCCATACCCCCATACCCATGATCCCATACCCCCATACCCATAGCCATGCTCCCATACCCCCATAGCCATGCTCCCATATACCCTTAGCCATGCTCCAATACTCCTAAAGCCATGCTCCAATACCCCCATTGCCATGCTCCCATACCCCCAGAGCCATGCTCCAATACTCCCATAGCCATGCTCCAATGCCCCATACCCCCATAGCCATGCTCCCATACCCCATAGCCATGCTCCCATATACCCATAGCCATGCTCCAATACTCCTAAAGCCATGCTCCAATACCCCCATTGCCATGCTCCCATACCCCCAGAGCCATGCTCCAATACCCCCATAGCCATTCTCCAATACCCCCATACCCATGCTCCAATATCCCTATACCCATAGCCATGCTCCCATACCCCCATAACCATACTCCAATAACCCAGTACCCATACCCATGCTCCAATACCCCTATACCCATAGCCATGCTCCCATACCCCCATAGCCATGCTACCATATACCCATAGCCATGCTCCCATACCCCCATAGCCATGCTCCCATACCCCCATAGCCATGCTCCAATACCCCCATACCCCATACCCACATAGCCATGCTCCCATACCAGCATAGCTATGCTCCCATATCCCCATAGCCATGCTCCCATACCCCCATAGCCATGCTCCCATACCCCCATAGCCATGCTCCCATACCCCCATAGTCATGCTCCAATATCCCCATACCCCATACCCACATAGCCATGCTCCCATACCAGCATAGCTATGCTCCCATACCCCCATAGCCATGCTCCCATATCCCCATAGCCATGCTCCCATACCCCCATAGCCATGATCCAATACCCCAATAGCCATGCTCCCATACCCCCATACCCATAGCCATGCTCCCATACCCCATACCCACACCCATGCTCCCATACCCCAAACCCCCATAACCATGCTCCCATACCCCCATACCCATTGCCATGCTCCCATACCCCAAAACGCCATAACCATGCTCCCATACCACAATAACCATGCTCCCATACCCATAGCCATGCTCCCATAACCCCATACCCCATAGCCATGCTCCCATACCCCCATACCCATAGCCATGCTCCCACACCCCAAACCCCCATAGCCATGCTCCCATACCCAATACCCCCATAGCCATGCTACCATACCCCATACCCACATAGGAATGCTCCCATACCCTCATAGCCATGCTCCCATACCTCCATAGCCATGCTCCCATATACCCTTAGCCATGCTCCAATACTCCCATAGCCATGCTCCAATACCCCATACCCCCATAGCCATGCTCCCATACCCCAAACCCCCATAGCCATGCTCCCATACCCAATACCCCCATAGCCATGCTACCATACCCCATACCCACATAGGAATGCTCCCATACCCTCATAGCCATGCTCCCATACCTCCATAGCCATGCTCCCATATACCCTTAGCCATGCTCCAATACTCCCATAGCCATGCTCCAATACCCCATACCCCCATAGCCATGCTCCCATACCCCATAGCCATGCTCCCATATACCCTTAGCCATGCTCCAATACTCCCATAGCCATGCTCCAATGCCCCATACCCCCATAGCCATGCTCCCATACCCCATAGCCATGCTCCCATATACCCATAGCCATGCTCCAATACTCCTAAAGCCATGCTCCAATGCCCCATACCCCCATAGCCATGCTCCCATACCCCATAGCCATGCTCCCATATACCCATAGCCATAATCCAATACTCCTAAAGCCATGCTCCAATACCCCCATAGCCATGCTCCCATACCCCCAGAGCCATGCTCCAATACCCCCATAGCCATTCTCCAATACCCCCATACCCATGCTCCAATATCCCTATACCCATAGCCATGCTCCCATACCCCCATAACCATACTCCAATACCCCAATACCCATACCCATGCTCCAATACCCCTATACCCATAGCCATGCTCCCATACCTCCATAGCCATGCTCCCATACCCCCATCGCCATGCTCCAATACCCCCATACCCCATACCCACATAGCCATGCTCCCATACCAGCATAGCTATGCTCCCATATCCCCATAGCCGTGCTCCCATACCCCCATAGCCATGCTCCCATACCCCCATAGCCATGCTCCCATACCCCCATAGCTATGCTCCCATACCCCCATAGCAATGCTCCCATACCCCCATAGCCATGCTCCCATACCCCCATAGCCATGCTCCCATACCCCCATAGCCATGCTCCCATACCCCCAGACTGCTTTCTAAAGAGTAGGCCGATTAGGTAAACAAAAAAAGAACATGTTCTTTTATGTGTCAATCGTGTAAGCTTTTAATGCCAGGATGTTATACTCATTTACAATTTTTATCAAGTAGATTTCGCTGCACACTATTGAGGGAGTGAAGAGTCTTTTCAGAGCCAAGTGTGTTTGACAATGGCTGATAATCAGAAAAGAGGACAGGCTGTATCAAAATGAGACGATGGAGGGAAACAATGTATTTGCGCTTTAGATGGCATATGGGTGAGAATAGTATGTTGATATTAGTAGCTTACTGCAAACATTTCTACAAAACAGTATGTTCTACGATTAGTACATATTATGTAGTTTAATGAGTTAATAGTATATGAGAAAGAGAGAGAGAGAGAGAGAGAGAGAGAGATTCAGTCTCATTAGATGAAGCAGACAGACAATGTCATTAGATGAATCAGACAGACAGTGTCATCAGATGAAGCAGACAGACAGACACAGTATCATCAGGTGTAGTAGACAGACAGAGTAAGTCTGACATTCTTCAGACAAATGTCCATCCACAGAATTTTTAGACAGGAGCTTGTCCAACCAGCAGCAGCTCTCTCCACCCTTCCTGGGCCAGAAGAAGGCAGTCCCGGAAACCTACCCTCCTCATCTCTGCCTCATCCGTCCCCAACCCTGTCCTTCCCAGCCCTGCCTCATCCGTCCCCAACCCTGCCCTTCCCAGCCCTGCCTCATCCGTCCCCAACCCTGTCCGTCCCATCTCTGCACCATCCGTCCCCAACCCTGCCCTCCCCAGCCAAAGCCTCATCCGTCCCCAACCCTGCCCTTCCCAGCCCTGCCTCATCCGTCCCCAACCCTGCCCTTCCCAGCCCTTCCTCATCCGTCCCCAACCCTGCCCTCCTCATCTCTGCCTCATCCGAGCCCCAACCGTGTCCTTCCCAGCCCTGCCTCATCCGTCCCCAACCCTGCCCTTCCCAGCCCTGCCTCATCCGTCCCCAGCCCTGCTTTTCCCGCCCTCCAGCCCTCCACACATCTACCTACCCTTCTTTACAATACAATACCTGTTATATTCTGGGAGTCAGTCTGTTTAAAGATGAACCAGTCAGAAAGACAGAACAGCTCATGAGGATATACTAACAGTCTGTTTAAAGATGAACCAGTCAGAAAGACAGAACAGCTCATGAGGACATACTAACAGTCTGTTTAAAGATGAACCAGTCAGAACAGCTCATTAGGACATAATAACAGTCTGTTTAAAGATGAACCAGTCAGAACAGCTCATTAGGACATAATAACAGTCTGTTTAAAGATGAACCAGTCAGAAAGACAGAACAGCTCATGAGGATCTAATAACAGTCTGTTTAAAGATGAACCAATCAGAAAGACAGAACAGCTCATTAGGACATAATAACAGTCTGTTTAAAGATGAACCAGTCAGAAAGACAGAACAGCTCATGAGGATCTAATAACAGTCTGTTTAAAGGTGAACCAATCAGAAAGACAGAACAGCTCATGAGGATCTAATAACATTCTGTTTAAAGATGAACCAATCAGAAAGACAGAACAGCTCATGAGGATCTAATAACAGTCTGTTTAAAGGTGAACCAATCAGAAAGACAGAACAGCTCATGAGGATCTAATAACAGTCTGTTTAAAGATGAACCAATCAGAAAGACAGAACAGCTCATTAGGACATAATAACAGTCTGTTTAAAGATGAACCAATCAGATAGACAGAACAGCTCATGAGGATCTAATAACAGTCTGTTTAAAGATGAACCAATCAGAAAGACAGAACAGCTCATGAGGATCTAATAACAGTCTGTTTAAAGATGAACCAATCAGAAAGACAGAACAGCTTATTAGGACATAATAACAGTCTGTTGAAAGATGAACCAATCAGAAAGACAGAACAGCTCATGAGGATCTAATAACAGTCTGTTGAAAGATGAACCAATCAGAAAGACAGAACAGCTCATGAGGATCTAATAACAGTCTGTTTAAAGATGAACCAATCAGAAAGACAGAACAGCTCGTTAGAGGTGGAAAACAACATCTTTCAGATGATTTGGTTTTTTTTGTGTTCTGAGAACAGAAACCATGTTAGATTAATCCAACACCTTTATTGCCCTTCACTTTGTTGACTTCAACAGATCTATAAAGACACTAAGACATTAAGTTCTCTCTTCTAAAGAAAATACAAGTATAGCTGATACTTATTTGGGAAACCAAATAAATCTTAAAAATACAGACTCTTAGAATCCCTGCCAATATTCTTTCCAGAATTACAAATTTCCCCACCCCCAAAAAATGTATTAAGAACTCTAAAAACAATTTGCATTTGAGAATTACTTTCCTCAAAAAACATCTCCGTTATTAAAACAACCAAAACCATGTACTATAGTGGTTAATTTCAACATTGTGTTTTCCAACTCATGCTTCTCTCATCTCATCTCAGAACTAGAACGGTGGGAGGTGGAAGACGGGAGGGTTAAAACACCAGGAGGCTGGTGAGGGGAGGACGGCTCATAACAATGGCTGGAATTGAGTGAACGGAATGGTATCAAACACGTTCTAATTCCGTTGCAGCCATTAAAGTTCCACCAGCAATACCCGAGTAAAACTGAGCAAGGGGAGAGTAGCAGAGATGCTGTGTAGTTGTGTATGTAGAGATGAGGTGTAGTTGTGTAGGTATAGATGCTGTGTAGTTGTGTAGGTATAGATGCTGTGTAGTTGTGTAGGTATAGATGCTGTGTAGTTGTGTAGGTAGAGATGAGGTGTAGTTGTGTAGGTATAGATGCTGTGTAGTTGTGTAGGTAGAGATGAGGTGTAGTTGTGTAGGTATAGATGCTGTGTAGTTGTGTAGGTAGAGATGAGGTGTAGTTGTGTAGGTACATATGCTGTGTAGTTGTGTAGGTAGAGATGAGGTGTAGTTGTGTAGGTATAGATGCTGAGTAGTTGTGTAGGTAGAGATGCTGTGTAGTTGTGTATGTAGAGATGAGGTGTAGTTGTGTAGGTATAGATGCTGTGTAGTTGTGTAGGTAGAGATGAGGTGTAGTTGTGTAGGTATAGATGCTATGTAGTTGTGTAGGTAGAGATGAGGTGTAGTTGTGTAGGTATAGATGCTGTGTAGTTGTGTATGTAGAGATGAGGTGTAGTTGTGTAGGTATAGATGCTGTGTAGTTGTGTAGGTAGAGATGCTGTGTAGTTGTGTAGGTAGAGATGGGGTGTAGTTGTGTAGGTATAGATGCTGTGTAGTTGTGTAGGAAGAGATGCTGTATAGGTCTGTAGGTAGAGATGCTGTATAGGTCTGTAGGTAGAGATGCTGTATACGTCTGTAGGTAGAGATGCTGTATAGGTCTGTAGGTAGAGATGCTGCATAGGTCTGTAGGTAGAGATGCTGTATAGGTCTGTAGGTAGAGATGCTGCATAGGTCTGTAGGTAGAGATGCTGTATAGGCATGTAGGTAGAGATGCTGTATATGTCTGTAGGTAGAGATGCTGTATAGGTCTGTAGGTAGATATGCTGTATAGGTCTGTAGGTAGAGATGCTGTATAGGTCTGTAGGTAGAGATGCTGTATAGGTCTGTAGGTAGAGATGCTGCATAAATCTGTAGGTAGAGATGCTGTATAGGTCTGTAGGTAGAGATGCTGTATAGGTCTGTAGGTAGAGATGCTGTATAGGTCTGTAGGTAGAGATGCTGCATAAGTCTGTAGGTAGAGATGCTGTATAGGTCTGTAGGTAGAGATGCTGTATAGGTCTGTAGGTAGAGATGCTGCATAGGTCTGTAGGTAGAGATGCTGCATAAGTCTGTAGGTAGAGATGCTGTATAGGTCTGTAGGTAGAGATGCTGTATAGGTCTGTAGGTAGAGATGCTGTATAGGTCTGTAGGTAGAGCGCCGATGGCAGTTGTAACTTTGAACTTTGATTGATGACGGACCGTAACAAATCAACAAGTTTTCACTTTCATTGTTTTCTTTGTGATGAGAGGTGGGGTAGTTAATACCAGGGCATGATGGATGGCGTAAGGCACGGGGTTTGGCTCGCCACTTCGTCTTGCCCGTTCTGGCACACGAATAGAGACCAGTTGATAGAAGCAATTAATTGTCGAGGAAGTTCCCGAAATTAAAAATGAGACGGGTTGGGAGGTGGTGGCGGTCGTAAACTGAGAGCAAATTCAAAGGTGCTTTCTGATTACGAAACACAGCAAATAAGGGAATGGGATAAAAAATCAAAACTGTTTAGATGAGATAATCTGTTGTATCTTTAGAGGAAAATACAAATGTTGTTTGCTTGTGGATATTGTTCCCTTGAACGTGGCTGTATCAGAACGCCAAGCCAAGCAAACCCCTTCAACACCCCACCCCACTGTGTGTGTGATAGAAGTACCACAACGCAATGGTGCCGACCTTATATTTGTGTGTTTGATAGAGCTTTGTTCCCTTTTTCATGCTACATTAATGAGCTAAGTAATAGAGACAACCATTTAATTCAAGGGTTTTACTGGGGATGCTTTTCATTTCATTTTTAGAACGATGACCGCTAACCGTTAATTATGCTGCACACCTCATTTCCAACGACAACAATGGCGGTCGACAGGACTGGGATGAGGAGCTCGATGCGGGCGCGGAAGCATGAATGATCATGGTCTTCCAGTAAGTCATTAGCTGGTTCATTAAGAAAGCACCGGTAGAGGCAGAAAGTAACACGCTGGGAATCACTACAGTCCAATCACACAGCTAGTAACTGAACCAAACATCGACATACTAGTGAATCGCAGCAAACCACATACACACGACATAATAATGACTTATTTATCAGTATGCGCTGGTAGAAGCAGAAAGTAACACCCTCTAATCATAACCTACTCACTGTCCAAACATCTACTGTATATCAGAACCTATTAATCACAGCTAACCACATCCTAGAGAATGATGGCCCTCTACTCTTTCCTATTTGTTTTTTTTTTTACCAATGACCTGCCACTGGTATTAAACAAAGCATGTGTGTCCATGTATGATGATGATTCAACCATATACACATCAGCAACCACAACTAATGAAGTCACTGAAACCCTTAACAAAGAGTTGCAGTCTGTTTTGGAATGGGTGGCTACACTGGCTCTGAACATCTCTAAAACTAAGAACATTGTATTTTTTCAAAATAATTCCTTACGTTCTAGACCTCAGCTGAGTTTGGTAATGAATGGTGTGGCTGTTGAAAAAGTTAAGGAGACTAAATTACTTGGCGTTACCTTAGATTGTAAACTGTCATAGTCAAAACATAAAAATTCAATGGTTGTAAAGATGGGGAGAGATCTGTCTGTAATGAAGAGATGCTCTGCTTTTATGAAACCACACTCCTGTCATGCCCTGACTAGAGTAAGCTGTTTTTTCTCTGTGTTAGTTGGGGCGTGATGGTGACTTGGGTGGGTCATCTAGGTGAATTTGTTGTTGGCCTAATATGGTTCCCAATCAGAGACAGCTGTTTATCGTTGTCTATGTTTAGTTGCCTGTCAGCACTAGTATGTATAGCTTCACATTTCGTTTGGTTGTTTGTTGTTTTTGCTCGTTCATTAAAAGAGAATGTACGCGTAACACGCTGTGCCTTGGTCCGATCCTTATGACGAACGTGACAACTCCGAAAAGCAAGTCCTGCAGGCTCTCGTGTAGTCTTATCTTGATTATTGTCCAGTCATGTGGTCCAGTGCTGCATAGAAAGACCTAGTTAAGCTGCAGCTGGCCCAGAACAGAGCAGCAAGTCTTGCTCTTCATTGTAATCAGGGTGCTAATATCAACACTATGCTGCCAGTCTCTATTGGCTAAGAGATGAGGAGAGACTGACTGCATCACTTCTGTTTATAAGAAACGTGTTGAAAATCCTAAATGGTTTGAATAGTCAACTTACACACAGCTCTGACACACACATTTCCCCCACCAGACATGCCACCAGGGGTCTTTTCACAGTTCCCAAATCCAGAACAAATTCAAGGAAGAGTAGACTATTATATAGAGCCATTTTTCAATGGAACTCCGTTCCATCTCATATCGCTCAACTGAACAGCAAACTTGGTTTCAAAAAATAGATAAAGCAACACCTCATGGCACAATGCCTCTCCCCTATTTGACCCAGATTGTTTGTGTCTATGCATTGATATGTAGGCTACATGTGCCATTTTTACATTGATGTAGTTCTGTCCTTGAGCTGTTCTTGTCTATTAATGTCCTGTATTATGTTTAGTGTTTTGTGTGAACCCCAGGAAGAGTGGCTGCTGCTTTCGCTACAGCTAATGGGAATCCTAATAAAATACCAACAATTATGTCTCCTTTAGTGTTATATCCTGTGTGTTATCTGAGTCCTGGACTTGATGGAGGTAAATCTGGTACTTAAATGCCTAATTGATGCTGTTGGAGAGCTTCGGAGAGGGAACCGGCCACTATGGCCAATCCTCCGAGATGCTACTGATTTCACAAAAACATAAACATCACATACTATCAACTACGCCATACTGATATATACAGTATTAGATACTGTTGAGGCCTTTATCATACTGATATATACAGTATTAGATACTGTTGAGGCCTTTATCATACTGATATATACAGTATTAGATACTGCTGAGGCCTTTATCATACTGATATATACAGTATTAGATACTGCTGAGGCCTTTATCATACTGATATACACAGTATTAGATACTGCTGAGGCCTTTATCATACTGATACTGTATATACAGTATTAGATACTGCTGAGGCCTTTATCATACTGATACTGTATATACAGTATTAGATACTGCTGAGGCCTTTATCATACTGATATATACAGTATTAGATACTGTTGAGGCCTTTATCATACTGATATATACAGTATTAGATACTGCTGAGGCCTTTATCATACTGGTATATACAGTATTAGATACTGTTGAGGCCTTTATCATACTGGTATATACAGTATTAGATACTGCTGAGGCCTTTATCATACTGATATATACAGTATTAGATACTGCTGAGGCCTTTATCATACTGATATATACAGTATTAGATACTGCTGAGGCCTTTATCATACTGGTATATACAGTATTAGATACTGCTGAGGCCTTTATCATACTGATATATACAGTATTAGATACTGTTGAGGCCTTTATCATACTGATATATACAGTATTAGATACTGCTGAGGCCTTTATCATACTGATATATACAGTATTAGATACTGTTGAGGCCTTTATCATACTGATATATACAGTATTAGATACTGCTGAGGCCTTTATCATACTGATATATACAGTATTAGATACTGCTGAGGCCTTTATCATACTGACATATACAGTATTAGATACTGCTGAGGCCTTTATCATACTGGTATATACAGTATTAGATACTGCTGAGGCCTTTATCATACTGATACTGTATATACAGTATTAGATACTGCTGAGGCCTTTATCATACTGATACTGTATATACAGTATTAGATACTGCTGAGGCCTTTATCATACTGATATATACAGTATTAGATACTGTTGAGGCCTTTATCATACTGATATATACAGTATTAGATACTGCTGAGGCCTTTATCATACTGGTATATACAGTATTAGATACTGTTGAGGCCTTTATCATACTGGTATATACAGTATTAGATACTGTTGAGGCCTTTATCATACTGATATATACAGTATTAGATACTGCTGAGGCCTTTATCATACTGATATATACAGTATTAGATACTGCTGAGGCCTTTATCATACTGATACTGTATATACAGTATTAGATACTGCTGAGGCCTTTATCATACTGATATATACAGTATTAGATACTGCTGAGGCCTTTATCATACTGGTATATACAGTATTAGATACTGCTGAGGCCTTTATCATACTGGTATATACAGTATTAGATACTGCTGAGGCCTTTATCATACTGGTATATACAGTATTAGATACTGCTGAGGCCTTTATCATACTGATATATACAGTATTAGATACTGCTGAGGCCTTTATCATACTGATACTGTATATACAGTATTAGATACTGCTGAGGCCTTTATCATACTGATGTATACAGTATTAGATACTGCTGAGGCATTTATCAGGTGTTGTCTAGACTCAATGGATTTATGTATAGTATACACACTACAGTTCAAAAGTTTGGGGTCAATTAGAAATGTCCTTGTTTTTGAAAGAAAGCAATTTTTTTTGTCCATAAAAAGACCCATCAAATTGATCAGAAAAAAAAGTGTAGACATTGTTCATGTTGTAAATTACTTTTGTAGCTGGAAACAGAAGGTTTTTAATGGAATATCTACACAGGTGTACAGAGGCCCATTATCAGCAACCATCACTCCTGTGTTCCAATGAAACGTTGTGTTAGCTAATCGAAATCTATCATTTTAACATACTCATTGATCATTAGACAACCCTGGGTTCGATTACAGGCTCAAAATGGCCAGAAACAAAGACCTTCTTCTGAAACTCATCAGTCTCTTGTTCTGAGAAATGAAGTATATTCCATGCGAGAAATTGCCAAGAAATTTAAGATCTCGTACAAACCTGTGTAGTACTCACCTTCACAGAACAGCTCAAACTGTCTCTAACCAGAATAGAAAGAGGTGTGGGAGGCCCCGGTGCACAACTTAGCAAGAGGACATGTACAAGTACATTAGAGTGTCTAGTTTGAGAAACAGACGCCTCACAAGTCCGTTATTGGGAACATCCATAAATTGTACACGCAAAACACCAGTCTCAACGTCAACAGTGAAGAGGCGACTCCGGGATGCTGGCATTCTAGGCAGAGTTGCAAAGAAAAAGCCATATCTCAGACTGGACAATGAAAAGAAAAGATTAAGATGGGCAAAAGAACACAGACACTGTAGATATTCCATAAAAAATCGGCCATTTCCAGCTACAATAATCATTTACAACATTAACAATGTCTACAATGTATATCTGATCAATATGATGTTATTTTTATGGACAAAAAAATGTTAGTTTTTTTCAACGACAATGACATTTCTAAGTGACCACAAACTTTTGAACGGTAGTGTATATATAGTGCTCAGTTCATATAGTACTTAGTACTTTATAGTATATACAGTTGAATTCGGAAGATTACATACAAGTAGGTTGCAGTCATTAAAACTCGCTTTTCAACCACTCCACAAATTTTGGCAAGTCGGTTAGGACATCTACGTTGTGCATGACACAAGTAATTTTTCCAACATTTGTTTACAGACAGATTATTTCACTTATAATTCACTGTATCACAATTCCAGTGGGTCAGAGGTTTACATCTACTAAGTAGACTGTGCCTTTATCCTGTTGAGGATATGGCAGACATACGCCCCCTTTGGAGAGATTGGGTACCCCTAGTAAACTGGAAAAAAAATCTTTCAAAAATTGTTAATATATGCAAATAAAAATTATTATTGGATAGAAAACACTCTAAAGATTCTAAAACCGTTGGAATTATGTCTGTAAGTATAGCAGAACTCACAGGGCAGGCATTCTTCCAAACTAGTTTCTGTGGCCATGAAAGTTGGAGCAACTTTGACGTCATGCCCCCACCCTTCCCAACCAGCTATGATTCTGGGGACACTTTCTATCTCTTCCGCTAGATGTCCTCTTTCATTAGAGCTTCAAACCGTTCAAATCGCGCGAGAATTGACCCTATGGGAGTGAAATTAGTGCGTGCCACGAGAGAATAGGCTGTGCGTATGGGCGCGAATTGGTCACAGTCATTCCTTTGTTTCCAGCACTGAAGAGAAGGGCAGACGATGGGCGATTGAATTGAAGTTTGTTTTGCACGTCTAAAACATCATAAAGCTTGCTTCTGCACTTAGTTTGACCTGTTTAGTCGACATATAATGTGTAATTTTGAAGTTTTGATGCGCAACTTATCCGGACCAGAGGACGTTTTGGGTGCATTTCAGCTGATGTTATTAGCAGTAGCTAATACAAAGACGCAAGACTTGAAACCAAACGATGTATTGGGTAAGTATGAAGCCTTCCAGAACATTCTGAACGAAGACCATCGAAGGTAAGGGAATATTTATGCTTAAATCTGTGTTTCTGTTGACTCCAACATTACGTGGAAATGTAGCTTGGAACTGAGCGCTGTCTCACAATATGGAATAGTGTGCGATTTCTGTAACGTTAAAAATAAATCTAACACAGCGGTTGCATAAAGAAGCAGTGTATCTTTCTAACTATATGTAGAACATGTATATTTAGTCAAAGTTTATGATGTCTATTTTACGTTATCTTGCCGCGCTACATAGATTTCCTGCGGGCGTTTTTGAGTAATTTCTGAAGGTGAACTCACTGTAAATGGACATTTATGGATATAAATGGCATATTATTGAAAAAAAAAAATATGTACTGTGTAATATGTCATATTACTGTCATCTGATGAAGATTTTCAAAAGGTTAGTGAGCGATTTATTTTTTAATCCTGCGTTTGTTGATTGCATGTTTTGGCTATTGAAATGAGCTGTGTCTGGTGGTGGTTTTACATATATATGTGCTATGTTTTCGCCGTAAAACATTTTAGAAATCTGACTTGCTGGCTAAATGAACAAGATGTTTATCTTTCATTTGAGCTATTGGACTTGTTAATGTGTGGAGGTTAAATATTTTTAAGAATATTTTTGCGTTCCATGCGCCACCGTTCCAGCTGCACGTGGGAGGGTTGATTCCCAATTGGGAACCAGTATCGTAGACAGGTTAAACAGCTTGGAAAATGACAGAAAATTATGTCATGGCATTAGAAGCTTCTGATAGGCTAATTGACATAATTTGAGTCAATTGGAGGTGTACCTGTGGAAGTATTTCAAGGCCTACCTTCAAACTAAGTGCCTCTTTGTTTGAAATCATGGGAAAATCTAAGGAATTCAGCCAAGAACAAAAAATTGTAGACCTCCACAATTCTGGTTCATCCTTGGGAGCAATTTCCAAATGCCTGAAGGTACCACGTCCATCTGTACAAACAATAGCACAGAAGTATAAACACCAAGGGGCCACACAGCCATTATACCGCTCAGGAAGGAGACACATTCTGTCTCCTAGAGATGAACGTACTTTGGTGAGAAAAGTGCAAATCAATCCCAGAACAACAGCAAAGAACCTTGTGAAGATGCTGGAGGAAACAGGTACAAAAATATCTATATCCACAGTAAAATGAGTGCTATATCGACATAACCTGAAAGGGCGCTCAGCAAGGAAGAAGCCACTGCTCCAAAACCGCC
Organism: Oncorhynchus mykiss; assembly: GCF_057628025.1. NCBI lineage: Eukaryota > Metazoa > Chordata > Actinopteri > Salmoniformes > Salmonidae > Oncorhynchus > Oncorhynchus mykiss. Next base: position 5,487,952 of record NC_143046.1, on the reverse strand, counting down.
ATAATAAAGCCAGACTACGGTTTGCAACTGCACATGGGGACAAACATCGTACTTTTTGGAGAAATGTCCTCTGGTCTGATGAAACAAAAATAGAACTGTTTGGCCATAATGACCATCATCATGTTTGGAGGAAAAAGGGTCAGGCTTGCAAGACAAAGAACACCATCCCAACGGTGAAGCACGGGGGAGGCAGCATCATGATGTGGGGTTGCTTTGCTGCAGGAGGGACTGGTGAACTTCACAAAATAGATGGCATCATGAGGGTGGAAAATTACATGGATATACTGAAGCAACATCTCAAGACATCAGTTAAAGCTTGGTCACAAATGGATCTTCCAAATGGACAATGACCCCAAGCCTACTTCCAAAGTTGTGGCAAAATGGCTTAAGGACAACAAAGTCAAGGTATAGGAGTGGCCATCACAAAGCCCTGAACTCAATCAAATAGAAAAGTTAGAGGCAGAACTGAAAAAGTGTGCGCGCAAGGAGGCCTACAAACCTGACTCAGTTACACCAGCTCTGTCAGGAGGAATAGGGCCAAAATTCACCCAACTTATTATGGGAAGATTGTGGAATGCTAGCCAAAACGTTTGACTCAAGTTAAACAATTTAAAGGCAATTCTACCAAATACTTATTGAGTGTATGTAAACTTCTGACCCACTGGGAATGCGATGAAAGAAATAAAAGCTGAAATAAATCATTCTCTCCACTATTATTTTGACATTTCAAATTTTCTAAATAAAGTGGTGACCCTAACTCACCTAAAACACAGTTTTTTTACATGTCAGGAATTGTCAGGAATTACAGTGCCTTGCGAAAGTATTCGGCCCCCTTGAACTTTGCGACCTTTTGCCACATTTCAGGCTTCAAACATAAAGATATAAAACTGTATTTTTTTGTGAAGAATCAACAACAAGTGGGACACAATCATGAAGTGAAACGACATTTATTGGATATTTCAAACTTTTTTAACATTAAAAAAACTGAAAAATTGGGCGTGCAAAATTATTCAGCCCCTTTACTTTCAGTGCAGCAAACTCTCTCCAGAAGTTCAGTGACGATCTCTGAATGATCCAATGTTGACCTAAATGACTAATGATGATAAATACAATCCACCTGTGTGTAATCAAGTCTCCGTATAAATGCACCTTTTTGGCAACAATGCAAAACGTTATGTTTGGCGTAAAAGCAACACAGCTGAACACACCATCCCCACTGTCAAACATGATGGTGGCAGCATCATGGTTTGGGCCTGCTTTTCTTCAGCAGGGACTGGGAAGATGGTTAAAATTTATGGGAAGTTGGATGGAGCCAAATACAGGACCATTCTGGAAGAAAACCTGATGGAGTCTGCAAAAGACCTGAGACTGGGACGGAGATTTGTCTTCCAACAAGACAATGATCCAAAACATAAAGCAAAATCTACAATGGAATGGTTCAAAAATAAACATATCCAGGTGTTAGAATGGCCAAGTCAAAGTCCAGACCTGAATCTAATCGAGAATCTGTGGAAAGAACTGAAAACTGCTGTTCACAAATGCTCTCCATCCAACCTCACTGAGCTCGAGCTGTTTTGCAAGGAGGAATGGGAAAAAATGTCTCTCGATGTGCAAAACTGATAGAGACATACCCCAAGCGACTTACAGCTGTAATCGCAGCAAAAGGTGGCGCTACAAAGTATTAACTTAAGGGGGCTGAATAATTTTGCACACCCAATTTTTCAGTTTTTGTTTTGTTAAAAAAGTTTGAAATATCCAATAAATGTCGTTCCACTTCATGATTGTGTCCCACTTGTTGTTGATTCTTCACAAAAAAATACAGTTTTATATCTTTATGTTTGAAGCCTGAAATGTGGCAAAAGGTCGCAAAGTTCAAGGGGGCTGAATACTTTCGCAAGGCACTGTAAATGTCAGGAATTGTGAAAACCTGAGATTAAATATTTTTGACTAGGTTGTATGTAAACTTCCAACGTCAACTGTACATATAGTGCTTCATTTATATAGTACTTATTACTTTATAGTATATACATATAGTGTTAAATGTATATAGTACTTAGGACTTTATAGTATATATGTATAGTGCTTAATTTATATAGTACTTAGTACTTTATAGTATATACGCAGAGTGCCTAATTTATATAGTACTTAGGACTTTATAGTATATACGTATAGTACTTAATTGATGTAGTACTTAGTACTTTATAGTATGTATGTGAAGTTTTTATTTTATATAGTCCTTAGTGCTTTTATAGTATATTAGTTATAGTGCTTAAACACTTAACTGATGCTTTTGGAAAGCTTCAGTAGAGTGAACCTGGTACTATGGCCAAAACTCAGTGACGCAGGGCCATGGATGGTGTGAGTGGTCCATTTATTTTCCTCCATTTGTTCCAGCCTGCTGTCTACTGATGCAGTAGACTGGAGATCATTTACTTCTGTTGATTATTGAATCATAGAAGGAGAGAAAAGAAACCCAGAGCATAATAGCCTTGGCTGGCCAGACCGCTCCTGCTGCCGCGCTGCCTCCTGTCCTAATGAAGTTGGGACCAAACCGGGTCTGTGCTCAGTCGATTCAGAAAAAATGACTTTCGCTGTAAATTACCGTAATGAAACATGAAGAGTCCAGAGCTGTGGCTGAGAGGAAGGGGACGAGCTGCTGTAGGATAGAAAGACTGTTGAAGAGCCCAGAGCTGTGGCTGAGAGGAAGGGGACGAGCTGCTGTAGGATAGAAAGACTGTTGAAGAGCCCAGAGCTGTGGCTGAGAGGAAGGGGACGAGCTGCTGTAGGATAGAAAGACTGTTGAAGAGCCCAGAGCTGTGGCTGAGAGGAAGGGGACGAGCTGCTGTAGGATAGAAAGACTGTTGAAGAGCCCAGAGCTGTGGCTGAGAGGAAGGGGACGAGCTGCTGTAGGATAGAAAGACTGTTGAAGAGCCCAGAGCTGTGGCTGAGAGGAAGGGGACAAGCTGCAGTAGGATGGAAAGACTGTTGAAGAGCCCAGAGCTGTGGCTGAGAGGAAGGGGACGAGCTGCTGTAGGATAGAAAGACTGTTGAAGAACCCAGAGCTGTGGCTGAGAGGAAGCGGACGAGCTGCTGTAGGATAGAAAGACTGTTGAAGAGCCCAAAGCTGTGGCTGAGAGGAAGGGGACGAGCTGCTGTAGGATAGAAAGACTGTTGAAGAGCCCAGAGCTGTGGCTGAGAGGAAGCGGACGAGCTGCTGTAGGATAGAAAGACTGTTGAAGAGCCCAAAGCTGTGGCTGAGAGGAAGGGGACGAGCTGCTGTAGGATAGAAAGACTGTTGAAGAGCCCAGAGCTGTGGCTGAGAGGAAGGGTACGAGCTGCTGTAGGATAGAAAGACTGTTGAAGAGCCCAGAGCTGTGGCTGAGAGAAAGGGGACGAGCTGCTGTAGGATAGAAAGACTGTTGAAGAGCCCAGAGCTGTGGCTGAGAGGAAGGGGACGAGCTGCTGTAGGATAGAAAGACTGTTGAAGAGCCCAAAGCTGTGGCTGGGAGGAAGGGGACGAGCTGCTGTAGGATAGAAAGACTGTTGAAGAGCCCAGAGCTGTGGCTGGGAGGAAGGGGACGAGCTGCTGTAGGATAGAAAGACTGTTGAAGAGCCCAGAGCTGTGGCTGGGAGGAAGGGGACGAGCTGCTGTAGGATAGAAAGACTGTTGAAGAACCCAGAGCTGTGGCTGAGAGGAAGGGGACGAGCTGCTGTAGGATAGAAAGACTGTTGAAGAGCCCAGAGCTGTGGCTGAGAGAAAGGGGACGAGCTGCTGTAGGATAGAAAGACTGTTGAAGAGCCCAGAGCTGTGGCTGGGAGGAAGGGGACGAGCTGCTGTAGGATAGAAAGACTGTTGAAGAACCCAGAGCTGTGGCTGAGAGGAAGGGGACGAGCTGCTGTAGGATAGAAAGACTGTTGAAGAGCCCAGAGCTGTGGCTGAGAGGAAGGGGACGAGCTGCTGTAGGATAGAAAGACTGTTGAAGAACCCAGAGCTGTGGCTGAGAGGAAGGGGACGAGCTGCTGTAGGATAGAAAGACTGTTGAAGAGCCCAGAGCTGTGGCTGAGAGGAAGGGTACGAGCTGCTGTAGGATAGAAAGACTGTTGAAGAGCCCAGAGCTGTGGCTGAGAGAAAGGGGACGAGCTGCTGTAGGATAGAAAGACTGTTGAAGAGCCCAGAGCTGTGGCTGGGAGGAAGGGGACGAGCTGCTGTAGGATAGAAAGACTGTTGAAGAGCCCAGAGCTGTGGCTGGGAGGAAGGGGACGAGCTGCTGTAGGATAGAAAGACTGTTGAAGAACCCAGAGCTGTGGCTGAGAGGAAGGGGACGAGCTGCTGTAGGATAGAAAGACTGTTGAAGAGCCCAGAGCTGTGGCTGAGAGGAAGGGGACGAGCTGCTGTAGGATAGAAAGACTGTTGAAGAGCCCAGAGCTGTGGCTGAGAGGAAGGGGACGAGCTGCTGTAGGATAGAAAGACTGTTGAAGAACCCAGAGCTGTGGCTGAGAGGAAGCGGACGAGCTGCTGTAGGATAGAAAGACTGTTGAAGAGCCCAAAGCTGTGGCTGGGAGGAAGGGGACGAGCTGCTGTAGGATAGAAAGACTGTTGAAGAGCCCAGAGCTGTGGCTGAGAGGAAGGGGACGAGCTGCTGTAGGATAGAAAGACTGTTGAAGAACCCAGAGCTGTGGCTGGGAGGAATATCATTGTGTTTTAATCATTATTATATTTAGTTTAGTTTTATCTGAAAATTATCACTTTTTAAATGTTTTACTGATTTTATTTTTAATGAAATTCGCTTACGATGATGGCCCTCCCGTTCCTCCTCTGAAAAGCTTCTATTAGGAATTAGCGGGCCATTTGGGATACACGCATAGCTATTGTGAAGGCATTTCACAGGAGTGGTCATGCAAAGGAGAGACAGAGAGAGAGAGAGAGAGAGAAAGGGGAATGCTTTTCTTTTGTGTTTGTTTGTGGTGAAGTTATTACGCAATCCTCCACACTGAATCAAAGACAATAAATCAAAGATAATTGATTGAAATGCTGTCACTGGGCATTCTTCAGAGCATCAATCACATTTACAAACAATTATGAGGATTATTGCAAATATTTCAGATGCGTTGAGAGAGACCACTAGACAGACACAAGATGTTGTGGGCGTCTGGCCTTGGCTGTTGGCAACGAGACACAGTCCTATAAAGAAGACCAGGGGCCACAGAGTTCAGATTCCCTCCTTAAGTGCAATAATAAAAACGAATACAAATTAAAATATGTTTTGGAAAGTACCAGAGTTCAGTCTGACACAGATAAACAACGTGATAGAAGGAAAGTGAATCATTTTTCCTAAAGGACAGAACAAACCTTTGACCTTTTCATAAAAGTAGAGAATAATATAGAGGATATACTTTGGATCAATTTGGCACAGGGAGGGATTTAAAAAAGGTTTTCAGTCCTGGAGATGATACATCAATTAGAAGAGCACTTCCCTTAACCGAGAGGGAGGAGGAAAGATGCTTTGAACACCCTGATAGAAGCCGAGAGGGAGGAGGAAAGATGCTTTGAACACCCTGATAGAAGCCGAGAGGGAGGAGGAAAGATGCTTTGAACACCCTGATAGAAGCCGAGAGGGAGGAGGAAAGATGCTTTGAACACCCTGATAGAAGCTGAGAGGGAGGAGGAAAGATGCTTTGAACACCCTGATAGAAGCCGAGAGGGAGGAGGAAAGATGCTTTGAACACCCTGATAGAAGCCGAGAGGGAGGAGGATAGATGCTTTGAACACCCTGATAGAAGCCGAGAGGGAGGAGGAAAGATGCTTTGAACACCCCGATAGAAGCCGAGAGGGAGGAGGAAAGATGCTTTGAACACCCCGATAGAAGCCGAGAGGGAGGAGGAAAGATGCTTTGAACACCCCGATAGAAGCCGAGAGGGAGGAGGAAAGATGCTTTGAACACCCCGATAGAAGCCGAGAGGGAGGAAGAAAGATGCTTTGAACACCCCGATAGAAGCCGAGAGGGAGGAGGAAAGATGCTTTGAACACCCCGATAGAAGCCGAGAGGGAGGAGGAAAGATGTTTTGAACACCCCGATAGAAGCCGAGAGGGAGAAGGAAAGATGCTTTGAACACCCCGATAGAAGCCGAGAGGGAGGAGGAAAGATGCTTTGAACACTCCGATAGAAGCCGAGAGTGAGGAGGAAAGATGCTTTGAACACCCTGATAGAAGCCGAGAGGGAGGAGGAAAGATGCTTTGAACACCCCGATAGAAGCCGAGAGGGAGGAGGAAAGATGCTTTGAACACCCTGATAGAAGCCGAGAGGGAGGAGGAAAGATGCTTTGAACACCCCGATAGAAGCCGAGAGGGAGGAGGAAAGATGCTTTGAACACCCTGATAGAAGCCGAGAGGGAGGAGGAAAGATGCTTTGAACACCCCGATAGAAGCCGAGAGGGAGGAGGAAAGATGCTTTGAACACCCCGATAGAAGCCGAGAGGGAGGAGGAAAGATGCTTTGAACACCCTGATAGAAGCCGAGAGGGAGGAGGAAAGATGCTTTGAACACCCTGATAGAAGCCGAGAGGGAGGAGGAAAGATGCTTTGAACACCCCGATAGAAGCCGAGAGGGAGGAGGAAAGATGCTTTGAACACCCTGATAAAAGCCGAGAGGGAGGAGGAAAGAAGCTTTGAACACCCTGATAGAAGCCGAGAGGGAGAAGGAAAGATGCTTTGAACACCCTGATAGAAGCCGAGAGGGAGGAGGAAAGATGCTTTGAACACCCTGATAAAAGCCGAGAGGGAGGAGGAAAGATGCTTTGAACACCCTGATAGAAGCCGAGAGGGAGGAGGAAAGATGCTTTGAACACCCTGATAGAAGCCGAGAGGGAGGAGGAAAGATGCTTTGAACACCCTGATAAAAGCCGAGAGGGAGGAGGAAAGATGCTTTGAACACCCTGATAGAAGCCGAGAGGGAGGAGGAAAGATGCTTTGAACACCCTGATAAAAGCCGAGAGGGAGGAGGAAAGATGCTTTGAACACCCTGATAGAAGCCGGGCTCTGTATTGATTTCAGGATATTGTTGGAAAAACCTTTGTTTAAAAAGTTCTGTCCATACAGACCGAAGTAAATAAAGAAGAGAAAGTAAAAGTAAAGTAAAATATAAAAAATTAAAATAAAGTTTTTTAAATCAAATACATTGCTAATTGTTTCTTCATATTTGTTCCGTGTGTTCTACTTCCGACGGCGTTGATCTTCAGTGAAATGTTTTGGGGAAACAACTGTCTTTTGTGACACTCATCTTGTTGTAAGACCCATTCCTTCTAACACATAGCTGCTATGATTGGCTTTCTTAGGATACAAGATTTATAATTGTTCTGCCCCGAGGTGCAGGATTGTACTCATTTTATTATTCAAGAACGTTCTAAAAAGAATACCAGTGCATTGTTGATAGATATTTTAGTAATTTTCCTCTAACAACTTCCATCCGTAACCTCCAGCCTTCTTTCTGTGAAGCCCAGGCTCAAGGTTGGTGTTACATGGTGTAGTTAGGATTCGAGAGAGAGAGAGAGAGAGAGAGAGAGAGAGAGAGAGACAGACAGAGAGAGAGAGAGACAGAGAGAGCCATAGAGAGAGACAGAGAGAGAGACATAGAGAGAGAGAGAGAGAGAGAGAGAGAGAGAGAGAGAGAGAGACGGGAGGTAGAGAGAGAGAGGGGGGGAGAGAGGTAGAGAGGGGGGGAGAGAGGGAGAGAGAGAGAGAGACAGAGAGAGAGAGAGCCAGAGAGAGAGAGAGAGAGAGAGCCAGAGAGAGAGAGAGAGACAGAGAGAGAGACAGAGAGCGAGAGAGAGAGCCAGAGAGAGAGAGAGAGAGAGAGACAGGAGGTAGAGAGAGAGAGAGAGAGAGAGAGAGAAAAAAAAAATAGAGAGAGAGAGAGAGAGAGAGACATAGAGAGAGAGAGAGAGAGAAGAGACATAGAGAGAGAGAGAGAGAGAGAGAGAGAGAGAGAGAGAGAGAGACGGGAGGTAGAGAGAGAGAGAGGGGGGGAGAGAGGGAGAGAGGGGGGGAGAGAGGGAGAGAGAGAGAGACAGAGAGAGAGAGAGAGAGAGAGAGAGAGAGAGAGAGAGAGAGAGAGCCAGAGAGAGAGAGAGACAGAGAGAGAGACAGAGAGAGAGAGAGAGAGCCAGAGAGAGAGAGAGAGAGAGAGACAGGAGGTAGAGAGAGAGAGAGAGAGAGAGAGAGAGAGAGAGAGAGAGAGAGAGAGGGGGGGGAGAGAGGGAGAGAGAGAGAGCCAGAGAGAGAGAGAGAGAGAGACAGGAGGTAGAGAGAGAGAGAGGGAGAGAGAGAGAGAACCATATGCTAGTAATCATGCTGTGGTTTTTGAACATAATTTTTCTGCAATGTAATAAGTTCAGAGGCTCCAGTGAAAACAAGTCATTTGGAATAAGCCGTTCTCTCCCCACTGAATTCCCCAACAGAAGTCTCTCCCCTTTCTCCTTCTCTTCCTTTCCTAGTCCTCGTTCCCCTTCCCTTTATTTACTTGCTCTGCACTTTCCTCCCATCTCCTTAAAGGCTCACCAAATCCCCCCCGTGTGAGTGTCTAATGATGCAAATAGCCAAAGTGCTAGAAGTCAGTATATTGGTGTTGAGCCCTGTAGGGGGAAGAGAAGGGAAGGAAACAGAAGGGGACAAAGAGGAAGAATCCTTTCTTCCTTGTTATTGGAGACTCAAAATGGTGGAATTTGGGGATGGAGAGAGTAAAGGGGGTAAAAAAATATTGATTACTGAGCCATTATTATTGCTGTTAAAATAATCTATATGTTGTCTATGTTACCCTACCTCTCCATAGTTCAACCCCATGTTGAGAAAATACATACTGTGATAAAATCAGTATCTTGGGAGAAACCAATTATCTACCCTCTCCCAATCCTACCCCATCTCTCCTCCCCGGCCCACCACCCTATCCCATCCCGCTAACTTAGCCCAGAATAACCACAGCTTCTTATACTTTTACTCAGTTTACACTGATGATGTGTCCTTCAATTTGGGCAGTTTGGGCAGTGTACTTTAACCTCAACCCATTTCATTGTAAAAACTGACCTATTTCTGTGGTCTAGTGTGGGTTAACTTGGTGGCTGCCCAGACCAACAATAGCTGTGTTCTACCGGTTCACTACCTCTCACATAGTGTCTTGGAGGCTCCAAAAAGGGCCAAGTGGTTTAAAGGTCCTGGAGGCACGTCAGCAACGCGTGACCCGGCCTGGAATCCTCTGGAACCTTCCAAATGGACCTATAGCCTGTATGTACTATGGCTCCATCTGCGACAACCCTACCGCCCTGAAACCTTGGCCTGTTAGACATACTTCCTCTGGCTATAGGTCCATGCCATTCTTCTGACCACCCAGCCCTGTTTATCCATCTGCCGGCCAGACAGACATAAATCCTCTGGCTATCAGTCCACCACCACCACCACCATCCATCCACAGCAATCCATTGCCTCCACAACACAAACAACTGTGTGCTAAACAATAAAAACAATTTAAAAAAAACAATAAACAATTAACAATAAAAAACAATAAACAATAAAAAACAAACTATGTGGAATGATGTTTTAGCGTAAACATCCTTTTGTGTTTTTAGTTGTTTTAGTTTTTTTAAAGCAGCAGAAATGGGCCGTGCCAAACAGCTGTTATTTTACTGCCTTCGACGTTTCATTAATTTGCCGTTTGCAGCAGCCACCTCACAGGCCACGCCCACTGGGATTCTCCCTTCATCCCATTGGAGGGCAACAAACAAACTGATCTGATCCGATTGGTTCAGCTCTGTGATACTGTTCCTGTACGGCACAGCACAACGCCTGACCTTAAATAGCTGTAGCATCTCCCACCCGAGCACATCTGGTGTCTGGGTGAAAGGTAAAGACAAAACCTGGCCCTTTTTGGCATCAGGATATCAGCACCTGCTTAGAGAAAGAGTAAGCAATGCCTCAGGAGAGTAAGGACTTCAGTCACACGCTGTGTCATATGATACTCTGCTCAGCTCACTGACTAACTGATGTTGTGAGGATCTCTCAGGTTGTTTAAAGAACATTAGGATATCAGCGCCTGCCTCCCTAGAGCTGCCTCACTAGAGCTGTATCACTAGAGCTGTATCACTAGAGCTGCCTCACTAGAGCTGTATCACTAGAGCTGTATCACTAGAGCTGCCTCACTAGAGCTGCCTCACTAGAGCTGCCTCACTAGAGCTGTATCACTAGAGCTGTATCACTAGAGCTGTGTCACTAGAGCTGCCTCACTAGAGCTATATCGCTAGAGCTGCCTCACTAGAGCTGCCTCACTAGAGCTGTATCACTAGAGCTGCCTCACTAGAGCTGCCTCACTAGAGCTGTATCACTAGAGCTGTATCACTAGAGCTGTGTCACTAGAGCTGCCTCACTAGAGCTATATCGCTAGAGCTGCCTCACTAGAGCTGCCTCACTAGAGCTGTATCACTAGAGCTGTATCACTAGAGCTGTATCACCAGAGCTGTATCACTAGAGTTGTATCACTAGAGCTGTGTCACTAGAGCTGCCTCACTAGAGCTATATAACTAGAGCTATATCACTAGAGCTGTATCACTAGAGCTGCCTCACTAGAGTCGCCTCACTAGAGCTATATCACTAGAGCTGCATCACTAGAGCTGCCTCACTAGAGCTGTGTCACTAGAGCTGCATCACTAGAGCTGCATCACTAGAGCTGTGTCACTAGAGCTGCATCACTAGAGCTGCCTCACTAGAGCTGCATCACTAGAGCTGCATCACTAGAGCTACCTCACTAGAGCTATATCACTAGAGCTGTATCACTAGAGCTGTGTCACTAGAGCTGTGTCACTAGAGCTGCCTCACTAGAGCTATATCAATAGAGCTGTATCACCAGAGCTGTGTCACTAGAGCTGTGTCACTAGATCTGCCTCACTAGAGCTATATCACTAGAGCTGCCTCACTAGAGCTGCCTCACTAGAGATGCCTCACTAGAGCTGCCTCACTAGAGCTATATCACTAGAGCTGTATCACTAGAGCTGTATCACTAGAGCTGCCTCACTAGAGCTATATCACTAGAGCTGCCTCACTAGAGCTGCCTCACTAGAGCTATATTACTAGAGCTGCCTTACTAGAGCTGTATCACTAGAGCTGTATCACTAGAGCTGCCTCACTAGAGCTATATCACTAGAGCTGCCTCACTAGAGTTGCCTCACTAGAGCTGTATCACTAGAACTGCCTCACTAGAGCTGAGTCACTAGAGCTGCCTCAGCTGTATCACTAGAGCTGCCTCACTAGAGCTGCCTCACTAGAGCTATATCACTAGAGCTGCCTCACTAGAGCTGTATCACTAGAGCTGCCTCACTAGAGCTATATCACTAGAGCTATATCACTCGATTTATATCACTAGAGTTGCCTCACTAGAGCTATATCCCTAGAGCTGCCTCACTAGAGATGCCTCACTAGAGCTGCCTCACTAGAGCTATATCACTAGAGCTGCCTCACTAGAGCTGTATCACTAGAGCTGTATCACTAGAGCTGCCTCACTAGAGCTGCCTCACTAGAGCTGTATCACTAGAGCTGCCTCACTAGAGGTATATCACTAGAGCTGTATCACTAGAGCTATATCACTAGAGCTGCCTCACTAGAGCTGCCTCACTAGAGCTATATTACTAGAGCTGCCTTATTAGAGCCGTCTCACTAGAGCTGTATCACTAGAGCTGCCTCACTAGAGCTATATCACTAGAGCTGCCTCACTAGAGTTGCCTCACTAGAGCTGTATCACTAGAACTGCCTCACAAGAGCTGTATCACTAGAGCTGCCTCAGCTGTATCACTAGAGCTGCCTCACTAGAGCTATATCACTAGAGCTGCCTCACTAGAGCTGTATCTCTAGAGCTGCCTCACTAGAGCTATATCACTCGATTTATATCACTAGAGCTGCCTCACTAGAGCTATATCCCTAGAGCTGCCTCACTAGAGCTGCCTCACTAGAGCTGCCTCACTAGAGCTGCCTCACTAGAGCTGCCTCACTAGAGCTATATCACTAGAGCTGCCTCACTAGAGCTATATCACTAGAGCTGCCTCACTAGAGCTATATCACTAGAGCTATATTATTGACACATGGAATATTAGGCCCAAGTGTATAAATTGTGTATTCCAGTTGAGTGGAGGCTGTTACAGCGGCAATGTTCCAACATCTAGTGGAAAGCCTTCCCAGAAGAGTGGAGGCTGTTATAGCAGTAATGTTCCAACATCTAGTGGAAAGCCTTCCCAGAAGAGTGGAGGCTGTTATAGCAGTAATGTTCCAACATCTAGTGGAAAGCCTTCCCAGAAGATTGGAGGCTGTTATAGCAGTAATGTTCCTACATCTAGTGGAAAGCCTTCCCCAGAAGAGTGGAGGCTGTTATAGCAGTAATGTTCCAACATCTAGTGGAAAGCCTTCCCAGAAGAGTGGAGGCTGTTATAGCAGCAAAGGGGGGACCAACAAGTAAACTACAGTCCGGGAAAAAGTGGGCCTTTTATAAGCGTATTTCATGCAATTTTACTTCATTTTACATGACTGGAGACTTTTTAATACCCCACAAATGATCGAAATGGCAGGCTACTTTGACAAACTGAGAATCTGAGATCGTTAAAAACTACCTTGTCTTGAATCCATCGATAGCCTAGGCCTAGGTGTGTGAAGACATATTGCAGGCTACCTTATGAGGAAGAAAATGTTTTTAATATTGTGAAAGGCCTGTTTTGTCTGCATGCTGTTTTTTCCACTGACATATTTGCCGTGCGTTCTCCACTGTGGGCTATTCATTACTATTTGGCTACAATCCACAGCTAGGCTATTTAAAAAATAATAATAACTATTGATCCTCTGTCGTTAGATTATAGGCCTTCTCATGGTGAAGTAGGCTCTTCTGAATTATTTAATTTATTGTTGAACAGACAGCAGTAATTATATAACTTTGGAAAATGTATTTAAATGAATGCGGTTTGATGCAGTTCCTTTCAAAAACCCTTCGTGCGATTCTATAAGGAAATCAACTATGAAGTGCAACACTGGAGAGATGAGAGTTGCAGGTTCATGTCTATCAGAGCAGAGAGAGAGAGAGAGAGAGAGAGAGAGAGAGAGAGAGAGAGAGAGAGAGAGAGAGAGAGAGAGAGAGAGAGAGAGAGAGAGAGAGAGATATTATAGAAAGTGAATCTCATTCTAGTTATGTGAGAGATGTTTCTCACACAGCAACGGCCAACACGTTGTTCTCAGACAGACTACAATGTTGCAAAAAAAAAAAAACATAAACCCGGAAAATCAAACAACAAAATGTGTAAGGGATGGGGGCAGGATAATTAACGAAGAGGCAAATCAAATTAAGTTTGATCGCTTTTGTTTTGAACGAGAAGTACCTCTCGATTGCATGAGGCGCACTGGATCCGACCAAATAGGATCCAAAACAAAACAGTCCGATATGGAGAGGTACCGTATCCTGTTCCCTGCAGGATCCGGCTGAAATTAAGCACTGATTTTGCTTAAGGAAACCCATTGCGGGTGGTAACTGTAACAAAAGCTTTACAAGTTTTAAAGATTACATGTTAACCTAGGAAACCCATTGCGGGTGGTAACTGTAAAAAGTCTATACTTTACCCCAGTATGCCCATTACAGGCAAAAACTATGAAACAGCGTATCTTTATTCACACTGGGGGAATTTAGCGAAGCAATGTTGTTAAATTAACATCGGGGGAATTTAGCGAAGCAATGTTGCTATATTAACATCGGGGGAATTTAGCGAAGCAATGTTGCTATATTAACATCAGGGGAATTTAGCGAAGCAATGTTGCTATACTAACATCAGGGGGAATTTAGCGAAAATTGCCGGCCTATTTGTTTACACCTCATTGTTGTTGCATTTCCGTTTTCGTGTGTTGCACTTTCATTCAGCAGCGTCTATCAATCACATGATTATGAAAACTTACATGTATGAACATGTACTTATGTCTGTAGTTCTGTCCTTCTGATGTATGTAGTTCTGTCCTTCTGACGTATGTAGTTCTGTCCTTCTGATGTATGTAGTTCTGTCCTTCTGTTCTGATGTATGTAGTTCTGTCCTTCTGATGTATGTAGTTCTGTCCTTCTGATGTATGTAGTTCTGTCCTTCTGTTCTGATGTATGTAGTTCTGTCCTTCTGATGTATGTAGTTCTGTCCTTCTGTTCTGGCGTATGTAGTTCTGTCCTTCTGATGTCTGTAGTTCTGTCCTTCTGACGTATGTAGTTCTGTCCTTCTGACGTATGTAGTTCTGCCCTTCTGATGTATGTAGTTCTGTCCTTCTGATGTATGTAGTTCTGTCCTTCTGACGTATGTAGTTCTGTCCTTCTGACGTATGTAGTTCTGTCCTTCTGACGTATGTAGTTCTGTCCTTCTGACGTATGTAGTTCTGTCCTTCTGATGTATGTAGTTCTGTCCTTCTGATGTATGTAGTTCTGTTCTTCTGTTCTGACGTATGTAGTTCTGTCCTTCTGATGTCTGTAGTTCTGTCCTTCTGATGTATGTAGTTCTGTCCTTCTGACGTATGTAGTTCTGTCCTTCTGATGTATGTAGTTCTGTCCTTCTGATGTCTGTAGTTCTGTCCTTCTGACGTATGTAGTTCTGTCCTTCTGATGTATGTAGTTCTGTCCTTCTGATGTATGTAGTTCTGTCCTTCTGATGTATGTAGTTCTGTCCTTCTGTTCTGACGTATGTAGTTCTGTCCTTCTGACGTATGTAGTTCTGTCCTTCTGACGTATGTAGTTCTGTCCTTCTGACGTATGTAGTTCTGTGGTTCTGATGTCTGTAGTTGTGTCCTTCTGACGTATGTAGTTCTGTCCTTCTGATGTATGTAGTTCTGTCCTTCTGATGTCTGTAGTTCTGTCCTTCTGATGTATGTAGTTCTGTCCTTCTATTCTGATGTATGTAGTTCTGTCCTTCTGATGTATGTAGTTCTGTCCTTCTGTTCTGGCGTATGTAGTTCTGTCCTTCTGATGTCTGTAGTTCTGTCCTTCTGACGTATGTAGTTCTGTCCTTCTGACGTATGTAGTTCTGTCCTTCTGATGTATGTAGTTCTGTCCTTCTGATGTATGTAGTTCTGTCCTTCTGACGTATGTAGTTCTGTCCTTCTGACGTATGTAGTTCTGTCCTTCTGACGTATGTAGTTCTGTCCTTCTGACGTATGTAGTTCTGTCCTTCTGATGTATGTAGTTCTGTCCTTCTGATGTATGTAGTTCTGTTCTTCTGTTCTGACGTATGTAGTTCTGTCCTTCTGATGTCTGTAGTTCTGTCCTTCTGATGTATGTAGTTCTGTCCTTCTGACGTATGTAGTTCTGTCCTTCTGATGTATGTAGTTCTGTCCTTCTGATGTATGTAGTTCTGTCCTTCTGTTCTGACGTATGTAGTTCTGTCCTTCTGACGTATGTAGTTCTGTCCTTCTGACGTATGTAGTTCTGTCCTTCTGACGTATGTAGTTCTGTGGTTCTGATGTCTGTAGTTGTGTCCTTCTGACGTATGTAGTTCTGTCCTTCTGATGTATGTAGTTCTGTCCTTCTGATGTCTGTAGTTCTGTCCTTCTGATGTATGTAGTTCTGTCCTTCTGATGTATGTAGTTCTGTCCTTCTGACGTATGTAGTTATGTCCTTCTGATGTCTGTAGTTCTGTCCTTCTGACGTCTGTAGTTCTGTCCTTCTGACGTATGTATTTCTGTCCTTCTGATGTATGTAGTTCTGTCCTTCTGATGTATGTAGTTCTGTCCTTCTGTTCTGGCGTATGTAGTTCTGTCCTTCTGACGTATGTAGTTCTGTCCTTCTGATGTATGTAGTTCTGTCCTTCTGACGTATGTAGTTCTGTCCTTCTGCGTATGTAGTTCTGTCCTTCTGTTCTGGCGTATGTAGTTCTGTCCTTCTGACGTATGTAGTTCTGGTCTTCTGGCGTATGTAGTTCTGTCCTTCTGATGTATGTAGTTCTGTCCTTCTGACGTATGTAGTTCTGTCCTTCTGATGTATGTAGTTCTGTCCTTCTGTTCTGGCGTATGTAGTTCTGTCCTTCTGACGTATGTAGTTCTGTCCTTCTGATGTATGTAGTTCTGTCCTTCTGTTCTGGCGTATGTAGTTCTGTCCTTCTGACGTATGTAGTTCTGTCCTTCTGATGTATGTAGTTCTGTCCTTCTGGCGTATGTAGTTCTGTCCTTCTGACGTATGTAGTTCTGTCCTTCTGGCGTATGTAGTTCTGTCCTTCTGACGTATGTAGTTCTGTCCTTCTGACGTATGTAGTTCTGTCCTTCTGATGTATGTAGTTCTGTCCTTCTGGCGTATGTAGTTCTGTCCTTCTGACGTATGTAGTTCTGTCCTTCTGACGTATGTAGTTCTGTCCTTCTGACGTATGTAGTTCTGTCCTTCTGACGTATGTAGTTCTGTCCTTCTGATGTATGTAGTTCTGTCCTTCTGACGTATGTAGTTCTGTCCTTCTGATGTATGTAGTTCTGTCCTTCTGACGTATGTAGTTCTGTCCTTCTGGCGTATGTAGTTCTGTCCTTCTGATGTATGTAGTTCTGTCCTTCTGGCGTATGTAGTTCTGTTCTTCTGGCGTATGTAGTTCTGTCCTTCTGGCGTATGTAGTTCTGTCCTTCTGGCGTATGTAGTTCTGTCCTTCTGACGTATGTAGTTCTGTCCTTCTGATGTATGTAGTTCTGTCCTTCTGGCGTATGTAGTTCTGTCCTTCTGATGTATGTAGTTCTGTCCTTCTGGCGTATGTAGTTCTGTCCTTCTGGTGTATGTAGTTCTGTCCTTCTGGCGTATGTAGTTCTGTCCTTCTGGCGTATGTAGTTCTGTCCTTCTGATGTATGTAGTTCTGTCCTTCTGGCGTATGTAGTTCTGTCCTTCTGGCGTATGTAGTTCTGTCCTTCTGGCGTATGTAGTTCTGTCCTTCTGGCGTATGTAGTTCTGTCCTTCTGACGTATGTAGTTCT
Source organism: Oncorhynchus mykiss (assembly GCF_057628025.1). NCBI lineage: Eukaryota > Metazoa > Chordata > Actinopteri > Salmoniformes > Salmonidae > Oncorhynchus > Oncorhynchus mykiss. Next base: position 5,470,976 of record NC_143046.1, on the reverse strand, counting down.
GTCCTTCTGATTTATGTAGTTCTGTCCTTCTGGCGTATGTAGTTCTGTCCTTCTGATGTCTGTAGTTCTGTCCTTCTGATGTATGTAGTTCTGTCCTTCTGTTCTGATGTATGTAGTTCTGTCCTTCTGATGTATGTAGTTCTGTCCTTCTGTTCTGGCGTATGTAGTTCTGTCCTTCTGATGTCTGTAGTTCTGTCCTTCTGACGTATGTAGTTCTGTCCTTCTGACGTATGTAGTTCTGTCCTTCTGATGTATGTAGTTCTGTCCTTCTGATGTATGTAGTTCTGTCCTTCTGACGTATGTAGTTCTGTCCTTCTGACGTATGTAGTTCTGTCCTTCTGACGTATGTAGTTCTGTCCTTCTGACGTATGTAGTTCTGTCCTTCTGATGTATGTAGTTCTGTCCTTCTGATGTATGTAGTTCTGTTCTTCTGTTCTGACGTATGTAGTTCTGTCCTTCTGATGTCTGTAGTTCTGTCCTTCTGATGTATGTAGTTCTGTCCTTCTGACGTATGTAGTTCTGTCCTTCTGATGTATGTAGTTCTGTCCTTCTGATGTATGTAGTTCTGTCCTTCTGTTCTGACGTATGTAGTTCTGTCCTTCTGACGTATGTAGTTCTGTCCTTCTGACGTATGTAGTTCTGTCCTTCTGACGTATGTAGTTCTGTGGTTCTGATGTCTGTAGTTGTGTCCTTCTGACGTATGTAGTTCTGTCCTTCTGATGTATGTAGTTCTGTCCTTCTGATGTCTGTAGTTCTGTCCTTCTGATGTATGTAGTTCTGTCCTTCTGATGTATGTAGTTCTGTCCTTCTGACGTATGTAGTTATGTCCTTCTGATGTCTGTAGTTCTGTCCTTCTGACGTCTGTAGTTCTGTCCTTCTGACGTATGTATTTCTGTCCTTCTGATGTATGTAGTTCTGTCCTTCTGATGTATGTAGTTCTGTCCTTCTGTTCTGGCGTATGTAGTTCTGTCCTTCTGACGTATGTAGTTCTGTCCTTCTGATGTATGTAGTTCTGTCCTTCTGACGTATGTAGTTCTGTCCTTCTGCGTATGTAGTTCTGTCCTTCTGTTCTGGCGTATGTAGTTCTGTCCTTCTGACGTATGTAGTTCTGGTCTTCTGGCGTATGTAGTTCTGTCCTTCTGATGTATGTAGTTCTGTCCTTCTGACGTATGTAGTTCTGTCCTTCTGATGTATGTAGTTCTGTCCTTCTGTTCTGGCGTATGTAGTTCTGTCCTTCTGACGTATGTAGTTCTGTCCTTCTGATGTATGTAGTTCTGTCCTTCTGTTCTGGCGTATGTAGTTCTGTCCTTCTGACGTATGTAGTTCTGTCCTTCTGATGTATGTAGTTCTGTCCTTCTGGCGTATGTAGTTCTGTCCTTCTGACGTATGTAGTTCTGTCCTTCTGGCGTATGTAGTTCTGTCCTTCTGACGTATGTAGTTCTGTCCTTCTGACGTATGTAGTTCTGTCCTTCTGATGTATGTAGTTCTGTCCTTCTGGCGTATGTAGTTCTGTCCTTCTGACGTATGTAGTTCTGTCCTTCTGACGTATGTAGTTCTGTCCTTCTGACGTATGTAGTTCTGTCCTTCTGACGTATGTAGTTCTGTCCTTCTGATGTATGTAGTTCTGTCCTTCTGACGTATGTAGTTCTGTCCTTCTGATGTATGTAGTTCTGTCCTTCTGACGTATGTAGTTCTGTCCTTCTGGCGTATGTAGTTCTGTCCTTCTGATGTATGTAGTTCTGTCCTTCTGGCGTATGTAGTTCTGTTCTTCTGGCGTATGTAGTTCTGTCCTTCTGGCGTATGTAGTTCTGTCCTTCTGGCGTATGTAGTTCTGTCCTTCTGACGTATGTAGTTCTGTCCTTCTGATGTATGTAGTTCTGTCCTTCTGGCGTATGTAGTTCTGTCCTTCTGATGTATGTAGTTCTGTCCTTCTGGCGTATGTAGTTCTGTCCTTCTGGTGTATGTAGTTCTGTCCTTCTGGCGTATGTAGTTCTGTCCTTCTGATGTATGTAGTTCTGTCCTTCTGATGTATGTAGTTCTGTACTTCTGATGTATGTAGTTCTGTCCTTCTGGCGTATGTAGTTCTGTCCTTCTGGCGTATGTAGTTCTGTCCTTCTGATGTATGTAGTTCTGTCCTTCTGGCGTATGTAGTTCTGTCCTTCTGGTGTATGTAGTTCTGTCCTTCTGGCGTATGTAGTTCTGTCCTTCTGATGTATGTAGTTCTGTACTTCTGGTGTATGTAGTTCTGTCCTTCTGGTGTATGTAGTTCTGTCCTTCTAATGTACTGCTCCATAAGCTGTCCTTCTAACGTACTGCTCCATAAGCAACAGCAAATGAGTATCCAAGTAAAATACTACAATTCTGGTTCCTCTATAATGTATTGAACTAGAATTTGGTTATTCTATAAGGTAGTGAAATAATATTTGGTTCTTCTATAAGGTAGTGAAATAATATTTGGTTATTCTATAAGGTAGTGAAATAATATCTGGTTCCTCTATAAGGCAGTGAAATAATATTTGGTTCCTCTATAAGGTGGTGAAATAATATTTGGTTCCTCTATAAGGTGGTGAAATAATATTTGGTTCCTCTATAAGGTAGTGAAATAATATTTGGTTCCTATATAAGGTAGTGAAATAATATCTGGTTATTCTATAAGGTAGTGAAATAATATCTGGTTATTCTATAAGGTAGTGAAATAATATCTGGTTATTCTATAAGGTAGTGAAATCATATCTGGTTATTCTATAAGGTAGTGAAATTATATCTGGTTATTCTATAAGGTAGTGAAATAATATCTGGTTATTCTATAAGGTAGTGAAATAATATCTGGTTATTCTATAAGGTAGTGAAATAATATTTGGTTATTCTATAAGGTAGTGAAATAATATCTGGTTATTCTATAAGGTAGTGAAATAATATCTGGTTATTCTATAAGGTAGTGAAATTATATCTGGTTATTCTATAAGGTAGTGAAATAATATCTGGTTATTCTATAAGGTAGTGAAATAATATCTGGTTATTCTATAAGGTAGTGAAATAATATCTGGTTATTCTATAAGGTAGTGAAATAATATCTGGTTCTTCTATAAGGTAGTGAAATAATATCTGGTTATTCTATAAGGTAGTGAAATAATATCTGGTTATTCTACAAGGTAGTGAAATAATATCTGGTTATTCTATAAGGTAGTGAAATAATATCTGGTTCCTCTATAAGGTAGTGAAATAATATCTGGTTATTCTATAAGGTAGTGAAATAATATCTGGTTATTCTACAAGGTAGTGAAATAATATCTGGTTCCTCTATAAGGTAGTGAAATAATATCTGGTTATTCTATAAGGTAGTGAAATAATATCTGGTTATTCTATAAGGTAATGAAATAATATCTGGTTATTCTATAAGGTAATGAAATAATATCTGGTTATTCTATAAGGTAATGAAATAATATCTGGTTATTCTATAAGGTAATGAAATAATATCTGGTTATTCTATAAGGTAATGAAATAATATCTGGTTATTCTATAAGGTAATGAAATAATATCTGGTTATTCTATAAGGTAATGAAATAATATCTGGTTCCTCTATAAGGTAGTGAAATAATATCTGGTTCCTCTATAAGGTAGTGAAATAATATTTGGTTCCTCTATAAGGTAGTGAAATAATATTTGGTTCCTCTATAAGGTAGTGAAATAATATTTGGTTCCTCTATAAGGTACTGAAATAATACAATTAAAACAACACACCATGACGTCTTCTCCAAGGGTGTAGGTTGTTACATCACGTAATTGTCACGGTTCAGAACACAGCTGTCCCCGTTTCTGGGTCTCTCTTGATGTCGTGTTTTATTCTGTACCATACAGACAGTCGGTTGAATAATGCCAAGGATTATCAATATGACGTTAATGAAACAACCACAAGCTAATCAATCAGAGAGAAAAAACAAATCTGTGAAAACTTGGATTTACAGTAGGCAATATTCATTAATCATTCAACAAGTATTTTAGTGGTTTACAAGGGACTAATTATAGAAGCAGAATAAAGCATTAAGAATGCATCCCAAATAGCACACTATTCCTTTTAGTGACCTTCTCTAGAGCTCTGGTCAAAAATAGTGCCCTTCTCCAGAGCTCTGGTCAAAAATAGCCCCCTTCTCCAGAGCTCTGGTCAAAAATAATGCCCTTCTCCAGAGCTCTGGTCAAAAATAATGCCCTTCTCCAGAGCTCTGGTCAAACATAGCCCCCTTCTCCAGAGCTCTGGTCAAAAATAGCCCCCTTCTCCAGAGATATGGTCAAAAATAATGCCCTTCTCCAGAGCTCTGGTCAAAAATGTTGCCTTTTCCCAGAGCTCTGGTGAAAAGGGTGTAAATTCAGACGAAACCTAAGACTGCTAGTGAAAAGAGGGAGCAGATTTTAATTAAAAGACAACCCGGATAAATGTTGCATGTAGAAAAAACAAATGTCATCAATTTAAACTAATCCAAAACACCTCGCAATTGTTTTTGGATCGAGTTGTGCTTGTCAGGATTTATAAAGACAACACAATATAACATTATGATAAGCTTCATTCTCACTCTGTTGAATAGAGAGAGGAGAGTCTCTGTGTGTTGAACAGAGAGAGGAGAGTCTCTGTGTTGTTGAATAGAGAGAGGAGAGTCTCTGTGTTGTTGAATAGAGAGAGGAGAGTCTCTGTGTGTTGAACAGAGAGAGGAGAGTCTCTGTGTTGTTGAATAGAGAGAGGAGAGTCTCTGTGTTGTTGAATAGAGAGAGGAGAGTCTCTGTGTTGTTGAATAGAGAGAGGAGAGTCTCTGTGTTGTTGAATAGAGAGAGGAGAGTCTCCGTGTTGTTGAATAGAGAGAGGAGAGTCTCTTTGTTGTTGAACAGAGAGAGGAGAGTCTCTGTGTGTTGTTGAATAGAGAGAGGAGAGTCTCTGTGTTGTTGAATAGAGAGAGGAGAGTCTCCGTGTTGTTGAATAGAGAGAGGAGAGTCTCTGTGTGTTGTTGAATAGAGAGAGGAGAGTCTCTTTGTTGTTGAATAGAGAGAGGAGAGTCTCTGTGTGTTGTTGAATAGAGAGAGGAGAGTCTCTGTGTGTTGTTGAATAGAGAGAGGAGAGTCTCTGTGTGTTGTTGAATAGAGAGAGGAGAGTCTCTGTGTGTTGTTGAATAGAGAGAGGAGAGTCTCTGTGTTGTTGAATAGAGAGAGGAGAGTCTCTGTGTTGTTGAATAGAGAGAGGAGAGTCTCTTTGTTGTTGAATAGAGAGAGGAGAGTCTCTGTGTTGTTGAATTTAGAGAGGAGAGTCTCTGTGTGTTGTTGAATAGAGAGAGGAGAGTCTCTGTGTTGTTGAATTGAGAGAGGAGAGTCTCTGTGTGTTGTTGAATAGAGAGAGGAGAGTCTCTTTGTTGTTGAATAGAGAGAGGAGAGTCTCTGTGTTGTTGAATAGAGAGAGGAGAGTCTCTGTGTTGTTGAATTGAGAGAGGAGAGTCTCTGTGTTGTTGAATTGAGAGAGGAGAGTCTCTGTGTTGTTGAATAGAGAGAGGAGAGTCTCTGTGTTGTTGAATAGAGAGAGGAGAGTCTCTGTGTGTTGTTGAATAGAGAGAGGAGAGTCTCTGTGTTGTTGAATAGAGAGAGGAGAGTCTCTGTGTTGTTGAATAGAGAGAGGAGAGTCTCCGTGTTGTTGAATAGAGAGAGGAGAGTCTCTGTGTGTTGTTGAATAGAGAGAGGAGAGTCTCTGTGTGTTGTTGAATAGAGAGAGGAGAGTCTCTGTGTTGTTGAATAGAGAGAGGAGAGTCTCTGTGTTGTTGAATAGAGAGAGGAGAGTCTCTGTGTTGTTGAATAGAGAGAGGAGAGTCTCTGTGTTGTTGAACAGAGAGAGGAGAGTCTCTTTGTTGTTGAATAGAGAGAGGAGAGTCTCTGTGTTGTTGAATAGAGAGAGGAGAGTCTCTGTGTTGTTGAATTGAGAGAGGAGAGTCTCTGTGTGTTGTTGAATTGAGAGAGGAGAGTCTCTGTGTGTTGTTGAATTGAGAGAGGAGAGTCTCTGTGTGTTGTTGAATTGAGAGAGGAGTGTCTCTGTGTGTTGTTGAATTGAGAGAGGAGAGTCTCTGTGTTGTTGAATTGAGAGAGGAGTGTCTCTGTGTGTTGTTGAATTGAGAGAGGAGAGTCTCTGTGTTGTTGAATAGAGAGAGGAGAGTCTCTGTGTGTTGTTGAATTGAGAGAGGAGAGTCTCTGTGTTGTTGAATAGAGAGAGGAGAGTCTCTGTGTTGTTGAATAGAGAGAGGAGAGTCTCTGTGTTGTTGAATAGAGAGAGGAGAGTCTCTGTGTGTTGTTGAATTGAGAGAGGAGAGTCTCTGTGTTGTTGAATAGAGAGAGGAGAGTCTCTGTGTTGTTGAATAGAGAGAGGAGAGTCTCTGTGTTGTTGAATAGAGAGAGGAGAGTCTCTGTGTTGTTGAATAGAGAGAGGAGAGTCTCTGTGTTGTTGAATAGAGAGAGGAGAGTCTTTGTTTGTTGTTGAATAGAGAGAGGAGAGTCCCTAATGAGTTTACAGTTTATAGTAAGTAGCTAAGCCTGTTATCAGAGGTTTGTAGTAAATAGCTTGCTATCAGAGGAGCGGAATTATTGCTATCTTGATGACTGTCGTAATTAGTACTAACAAGGACAATGATGTTTTCGGACAGAGATAACCACTGCCCACCGATCACCTACTTACTCGAGACAACGGATGTGTCCCAAATGTAACTCTATTCCCTATGTAGTGCACTACTTAAAAACCACAGACCCTATGGGCCTTGGTCAAAGGTAGTGCACTACGTAGGGAGTAGGAGGCCATTTGGGAAGTAGCCATTAAAGCACCTATTCAGTCTCAATGAGTGACCAAGGGAAAAGACAGATAATTTGCCCTTTTAGAGTTAGTGTGCTTGTATCTGTCTGTGTGTGTGTGTGTGTGTGTGTGTGTGTGTGTGTGTGTGTGTGTGTGTGTGTGTGTGTGTGTGCGTGTGTGTGTGTGTGTGTGTGTGTGTGTGTTTTGGAGAGTCTCTGTGTTCAACCTGTGAATAGAGAGAAGAGAGTCTGGTGTTCAACCTTACCAAGTTCTCTCACGTCACCCCGCTCCTCCTCGCACTCCTCTGGCTTCCAGTTGAAGCTCCCATCCACTACAAGACCATGGTACTTACCTACAGAACAGCAAGAGGACCTTGCACTACCCCCCCCCCCCCGCCCCCCCAAAAAATAAAACAAATAAAGAATGGCTTTCATGTACTAAACCTCTGAACTAACCCTCTGAACTAACCCTCTGAACTAACCATCTGAACTAACCCTCTGAACTGACCCTGTGAACTAACCCTCTGAACTAATCCTGTTAACCAACCCTCTGAACTAACCCTCTGAACTAACCCTCTTAACTAACCCTCTGAACTAACCCTCTGAACTAACCCTCTGAACTAACCCTGTTAACTGAGCTTCTGAACTAACCCTTGGAACTAACCCTGTTAACTAACCCTGTTAACTAAGTCTCTGAACTAACCCTGTTAACTAACCCTCTGAACTAACCCTGTTAACTAACCCTCTGAACTAACCCTGTTAACTAACCCTGTTAACTAAACCTGTTAACTAAACCTGTTAACTAACCCTGTTAACTAACCCTCTGAACTAACCCTCTGAACTAACCCTCTGAACTAACCCTCTGAACTAACCCTCTGAACTAACCCTCTGAACTAACCCTCTGAACTAACCCTCTGAACTAACGCTCTGAACTAACGCTCTGAACTAACCCTCTGAACTAACCCTCTGAACTAACCCTCTGAACTAACCCTCTGAATTAACCCTCTGAACTAACCCTCTGAACTAACCCTCTGAACTAACCCTCTGAACTAACCCTGTTAACTAACCCTCTGAACTAACGCTCTGAACTAACACTTTACTTTCTTTCCAACTAGCTCTGACTTTGCTGACAGGTACTTTATTGAGGTCAAACGTATTTGCCATTACTGTGAATTGTGGTTGTCCCAGCTAGCTATTTTAAGATGTAAGTTGCTCTCGATAAGAGTGACTGACTGATGTAGTTAGTCTTCTGTAGGGCTCAGTCTTACAAGGCAACCTGTCCTTATAAAACACACACACACAGACACACACACACACACACACACACACATTTGGTCTTCAGCCATGTGTCACATCTGCCACTGTATCTAGTGAACACCATCGCCTTTTCATATTTCTCCAATAGGACTGATGGCTTTGTGCACAGACCTTTTGAAGTGGTTTGTATACAACTTGTTATAAACCGTTAGCCTTGTTCCACCTTGGTCTGACTCAGCGTATAAAAAGAGCTGTTTCTAAGAGTTCTCCTGTTGTTCAATCTCAACAGCCGTGTAATCAAGGTAATCCACTTGTTAAAGTTAAAAGAACATTTTTTTTTAATCGCTTTGGTGCAGTTTTCTCAAGTACATATGGTAGATGTTCACAGCTAAACAAATCATTTAAAATAGCTAAATTTTTATATATTCTAATCACATTTTCATGCCCAATTATTTTAATAATTTGAGTCCAATTGGCATGTTGTAATGTCCATGTATTGATGTTAAAGTAATGTCCATTTAAATCTGTTAAAACAATAAGAACCTTCCCTGTTATAAAACGCTAACAAACTCCCCTGTGTTAAAATACTAACAACCTTCAGTGTGTCAAAATACTAACAACCTTCACTGTGTTAAAATACTAACAACATTCACTGTGTTAAAATACTAACAACTTTCAGTGTGTTAAAATACTAACAGCCTTCACTGTGTTAAAATACTAACAACCTTCACTGTGTTAAAATACTAACAACCTTCACTTGTCACGCCCTGGTCGAAGTATTTTGTGTTTATCTTCATTTATTTGGTAAGGCCAGGGTGTGGCATGGGTTTCTGCACGGCAGAGCGGATGGAAGCCCAAGAGTCAGCCCCAAAAATGTCTTGGGGGGGGGGGGGGGGGGGGCTCACAGGGAGTATGGCTACGCCAGGTAGGAGACCTGCGCAAACTCCCTGTGCTTTCCGGGGGGCTAGAGAGACCGGCAGCATAGCCCGGTGCGGTACATTCCAGCTCCTTGTATTGGCCGGGCTAGAGTGAGCATCGAGCCAAGTGCCATGAAGCCGGCTCTACGCATCTGGTCTCCAGTGCGTCTCCTTGGGCCAGCTTACATGGCACCAGCCTTGCGCTCGGTGTCTCAGGTTCGCCTGCATAGCCCAATGCGGGCTATTCCACCTCTCCGCACTGGCAGGACGACCGAGAGCATTCAACCAGGTAAGGTTGGGCAGGCTCGGTGCTCAAGAGCTCCAGTGCGCCTGCACGGTCCGGCCTACCCAGTACCACCTCCACGCACCAGCCCTCCGGTGGCAGCTCCCCGCACCAGGCTTCCTGTGCGTGTTCTCGGCCCAGTACCACCAGTGCCAGCACCACGCATCAGGCCTACAGTGCGCCTCGCCTGTCCAGCGCTGCCAGAGCCTTCCTCCTCTCCAGCGCTGCCGGAGTCTCCCGCCTATCTAGCGCTGCCAGAGCCTTCCTCCTCTCCAGCGCTGCCGGAGTCTCCCGCCTGTTTAACGCTGCCAGAGCCTTCCGTCTCTACAGCGCTGCCGGAGTCTCCAGTCTGCATAGAGCTGCCAGTCTGCATGGAGCTGCCAGTCTGCAAGGAGCTGCCAGTCTGCAAGGAGCTGCCAGTCTGCAAGGAGCCGCCAGAGCTGCCAGTCTGCAGGATGCTGCCAGAGCTGCCAGTCTGCAAGGAGCCGCCAGAGCTGCCAGTCTGTATGCAGCCGCCAGAGCTGCCAGTCTGTATGGAGCAGCCAGAGCTGCCAGTCTATATGGAGCAGCCAGAGCCGCCAGTCAGCATGGAGCAGCCAGAGTCGCCAGTCAGCATGGAGCAGCCAGAGCCGCCAGTCAGCATGGAGCAGTCAGAGCCGCCAGTCAGCATGGAGCAGCCAGAGTCGCCAGTCAGCATGGAGCAGCCAGAGCTGCCATTCAGCCAGGATCTTCCAGATCCGCTATTCAGCCAGGATTTTCCAGAACTGCCAGTCAGCCAGACTCTTCCAGATCTGCCAGTCAGCCAGACTCTTCCAGATCTGCCAGTCAGCCAGACTCTTCCAGATCTGCCAGTCAGCCAGACTCTTCCAGATCTGCCAGTCAGCCAGACTCTTCCAGATCTGCCAGTCAACCAGACTCTTCCAGGTCTGCCAGTCAACCAGACTCTTCCAGAACCACCAGCCAGCCAGGATCTGCCGGATCCAACTACCTGCCTGAGCTTCCTCTCAGTGCTGGGCTTCCTCTCAGTGCTGAGCTTCCCCTCAGTCCCGAGCTTCCCCTCAGTCCCGAGCTACCCCTCATAGTCCCGAGCTGCCTCAGTCCCGAGCTGCCCCTCAGTCCCGAGCTTCCCCTCAGTCCAGTGGGTTTCTGGGTGAGGACTACTAGGCCATTGTCGGCGGCGAGGGTGGACTATCCTAGGACGCGAGGAGGAGGGACTAAGACATTGATAGAGTGGGGTCCACGTCCCGCGCCGGAGCCGCCACCATGGACAGACGCCCACCCGGAACCTCCCTATTGTTTTGATGTGCGTCCGGGAGTCCGCACCTTAGGGGGGGGGGGGGGGGGGGGTTCTGTCACGCCCTGGTCGAAGTATTTTGTGTTTATCTTCATTCATTTGGTCAGGCCAGGGTGTGGCATGGGTTTTTGTATGTGGTGTGTATGTGTGTATGTGTGTGTGTGTGTGCGTGCGTGTGCGTGTGCGTGTGTGTGTGTGCGCGTGTGCGTGTGTGTGTGTGCGTGTGTGCGTGTGCATGCATGCCTCAGCTGGAGTCCACCTGGTTGTGTTGAACACCTGCCCAGAGACGGAGTCGTTCAGAGCCGAGACAGAGTCTGAGTCTAGCGCTGAGGCATTCGGTGTGGTTCAGTGCAGATGGCTCAGCGGAGTCCTACTGGCCAATGGCACCCTATTCCCCATATAGTGCACTACTTTTGACCCAAGGCCCAGGTGTTTTGATGCAGACACAGGGTTGACAGATAATAACTAAGTACAGAGAATAGAGTGAGATGATCAGGAAAAGGGAGACATTAGCTATTCCATCAATGCTACTAGCCCTAACTCAATGCTACTAGCCCTAACTCAATGCTATTAGCCCTAACTCAATGCTATTAGCCCTAACTCAATGCTATTAGCCCTAACTCAATGCTACTAGCCCTAACTCAATGCTACTAGCCCTAACTCAATGCTATTAGCCCTAACTCAATGCTACTAGCCCTAACTCAATGCTATTAGCCCTAACTCAATGCTATTAGCCCTAACTCAATGCTATTAGCCCTAACTCAATGCTACTAGCGCTAACTCAATGCTATTAGCCCTAACTCAATGCTACTAGCCCTAACTCAATGCTACTAGCCCTAACTCAATGCTACTAGCCCTAACTCAATGCTATTAGCCCTAACTCAATGCTACTAGCCCTAACTCAATGATATTAGCCCTAACTCAATGCTATTAGCCCTAACTCAATGCCATTAGCCCTAACTCAATGCCATTAGCCCTAACGCAATGCTACTAGCCCTAACTCAATGCTATTAGCCCTAACTCAATGCTACCAGCCCTAACTCAATGCTATTAGCCCTAACTCAATGCTACTGCAGTGTAATTGGCTGTACTGTTATGAAAAATCTGCTATGAAGACACGGCCTGATGTTTCATAATGTTAAATCGTTTCAAGTAATTGTCTAATATTATCTCCGATATATCGTCAATGTCAAACACCTGTCTGATCATGATAAACAATAAATGGTAAAAACCTGTTTTATTCCAATTGTATTAGTCACATTCGCCGAACACAACAGTGAAATGCTTACTTACAAGCCCCTAACCATCAATGCAGTTTAAAAAATACAAATAAGAGTCATAAAGGAACAAGTAATTAAAGAGCAGCAGTAAAATAACAATTGTGAGACTATATACAGGGGGGTACCAGTACAGAGTCAAATTGTGGGGGTCACCGGTTAGTCGAGGTAATTGAGGTAAAATAGTACTGTACATGTAGGTAGAGTTATTAAAGTGACTATGCATGGATAATAACAGAAAGTAGAAGCAATGCAAATAGTCATTTGATTAGATGTTCAGCATCGGAGCTGGTCGGAGCCGGTGTAGTACGATTCGATCTTATTCCTGTATTAACGCTTTGCCTGTTTGATGGTTCATCGGAGGGCATAGCGGGTTTTCATATAAGCTTCCGGGTTAGAGTCCCGCTCCTTGAAAGAGGCAGCTCTAGCCTTTAGCTCAGTGCAGATGTTAACTGTAATCCATGGCTTCTGGTTGAGGTATGTACTTACAGTCACTTTGGGGACGACGTCATCGATGCCCTTATTGATGAAGCCAATGACTGATGTGGTGTACTCCTCAATGCCATTGGAAGTGTCCGGGAACATTTTCCAGTCTGTACAAAACAGTCCTGTAGCTTAGCATTTGCTTCATCTGACCGTTTTTTACTTGATCTAGTCACTGGTGCTTCCTGCTTTAAATTTAGCTTAAAAGCAGGAATCAGGAGGGTAGAATTATGGTCAGATTTGCCAAATGGAGGGCGAGGGAGAGCTTTGTGCGCATCTCTGTGTAAAAGTGTTCTAGAGATTTTTTCCCTCTGGATAAGCGTTTTTCTGTTTGCTTATGGCGGAATACAGCTCATTGAGTGCTGTCTTAGTGCCAGCATCGGTCTCTGATGGTATGTAGACAGCTACAAAAAATACAGATGAAAACTCTCTAGGTAGATAGCGTGGTCTACAGCTTATCATGAGATACTCTACCTCAGGCGAGCAAAACCTCGAGACTTCCTAGATACTGTGCACCAGCTGTTGTTTACAAATACAAATAGTCCGCCACCCCTTTTCTTACCAGACATGCCGTTCTGTCCTGCCGATACAGTGTATAACCAGTCATGTTGATAATGTCGGCGTTCAGCCATGACTCTGTGAAGATATCCCTGTTTTTTATGTCCCGTTGGTAGTTTAATCTTCCTGGTGGGTCGTCGATTAGATTTTCAAATTATTGCGCGTTAGCTAGTAGAACAAAAGGCAGTGGGGGTTTATTTGATCGCCTACGAATTCTCAGAAGGCTGCCGTCCTCTTTTTTCCCATCTTCTCTTCACGCAAATGACGAGGATTTGGGCCTGTTTCCGAGAAAGTAGTATGTCCTTCACGTCGGACTCTTTAAAGGAAAAAATAGCTTCTGCCAGTTTGTGGTGAGTAATTGCTTTTTGTATTTGTATGTCCAGAAGTTATTTTCGGTTATAAGATAAGGTAGCAGCAACATTATGTGCAAAATATGTTAAAAAAAAGGATAGGGAATAGCGTATTTTAGCAAGGGATTTCAGACAGGATAGAGAGTAGCCTGTGTGTTGGCAGGAGATTTCATGCAGGATAGAGAGTACCCTGTGTGTTGGCAGGAGATTTCACACAGGATAGAGAGTAGCCTGTGTGTTTCAGCGTTAGACATATAGTATATTGAATCTCGAACCGGACAATTCAACCACTCGATTTGCATCTTCTCGCTGCCAGAAGTTGGAAATTGAATCAATCTGAATGGCTAGTTTCTGATTTAGCGACGTCTCTCCTGCACCCTCGGGCATCCTCAAAACCGAGTAGGCCTCCTGTGGACATCGCAACTTCTATCATCTCATTTTTTAAGTCTCCACCTATTTGCTGTCCAGATAGTACTGGGGCAACATTTTGGACCACTTTCTAAGGGATGCAATTTTTTTACTGTAAATCAGTATTTTAGAAGATTGCACCTTTTAGAGACTTCTGGAGAGTTTTGTTGAGAGACTATCGTCATTACTGGCCATTACAGCCGATATGCACTTCCAACAAAGGTCTAAAATAAGAAGTTACATGCAACCGAAAAAATGCCTTGTCTGGAAAGAAATCCACCTCAGCAGCAGAACAGGTTGGCTGGTCCAGCAGCAGCACAGGTCGCCTGGTCCATCAGCAGCACAGGTCGGCTGGTCCATCAGCAGCACAGGTCGGCTGGTCCATCAGCAGCACAGGTTGGCTGGTCCATCAGCAGCACAGGTCGGCTGGTCCATCAGCAGCACAGGTCGGCTGGTCCATCAGCAGAACAGGTCGGCTGGTCCAGCAGCAGCACAGGTCGACTGGTCCAGCAGCAGCACAGGTCGGCTGGTCCAGCAGCAGCACAGGTCGGCTGGTCCAGCAGCAGCACAGGTCATTGATTTTACCACCTACAACAGTGTACGAACACCATATCAATCTGTTGTTTCCCCAGTGCTACATGGAATGTAATACTATATAATAGACATTATAGGCAACGTTTTCACCGTGGTTGTAGACAGGTTTTATTCAGTGTAGTTTAATTACATTAGTAAGATTGCAGGAGGTGCAGAAGAGGTGGATTTTGTCACACGCACTCTTACCATTATTCGGTAAGTATGAATGTATTTATTAAGCTTGATAAGCTGGTGACTGGCAAGTTGAATGGCTGCTTAATCTCCGTATTCAATGTCTCCTTTAAACCCAGATTCTGGATCACAGGCAGACCAACTACTGCTACAATAAGAGATCATGGGGATTTAAATAAAAACCCGATGAACAACTTAGCTTCATTTTGTTGGCCTGTGTTTATACAGTGTAGATTTTCCTCACTTGGAAAAACCCTCTCTCATCCAGAGACTAAGCTGCAGAACAGCTACCTGTGAGGAGCAGAAGCACAGTACACTTCAAAAGCACATTCAGTTGTGTTGTTTTACATCTCTGCAGGAGGAAGTGTGTGTGTGTGTGTGTGTGTGTGTGTGTGTGTGTGTGTGTGTGTGTGTGTGTGTGTGTGTGTGTGTGTGCGTGCGTGCGTGCGAGCGTGCGTGCGTGCGTGTGTGCACGTGCGTGTGCACGCACATGCGTGCGTATGCGCGCGTGCACGTGTGTGCGTGTGTGTGTGTGCGCTTTTGCAAGTGTTTGTGTCCGTGTGTGTGGTTGTGTGTGTATTGTAGCAGTTTCAGGGGTTAAATGGTGAATGGACGATATGTGCCTGCGAGGTTTCTGTGTTTTCTGACTGCCAGGACCACAGACAGCAGTGGGAAGTATTCCCAAGAGGCAGGACCACGGACAGCAATGGGCAGTATTCCCAAGAGGCAGGACCACGGACAGCAATGGGCAGTATTCCCAAGAGGCAGGACCACAGACAGCAATGGGTAGTATTCCCCAGAGGCAGGACCACGGACAGCAATGGGTAGTATTCCCCAGAGGCAGGACCACGGACAGCAATGGGTAGTATTCCCCAGAGGCAGGACCACAGGCAGCAATGGGAAGTATTCCCAAGAGGCAGGACCACGGACAGCAATGGGTAGTATTCCCCAGAGGCAGGACCACAGGCAGCAATGGGAAGTATTCCCAAGAGGCAGGACCACAGACAGCAATGGGAAGTATTCCCCAGAGGCAGGACCACAGGCAGCAATGGGTAGTATTCCCCAGAGGCAGGACCACGGACAGCAATGGGTAGTATTCCCCAGAGGCAGGACCACGGACAGCTCGGAGGAAACTTACAGAATGCAGCAGAACATTTTACACCTGTCTCCAGTTGTTGTTAGAGACCAAACTGCAGACAGGTGAAACAGCGTCTCTACTTAACCGCGACCCGGGTTTGCCCTCTCTGTCTTTCCTTTGACCCCCAGCAGGCAGTGGGGGTCAAAGGTGGCTGGGGAGACTGAACATACGGTGGAGAAGGAGGTTTTACCGGAATAAAGTAACCGAAGATTTCAACACTGTGTGAACCGCCGAAGACCAAGAGTTTAGGACCGTCCACTGGTGACTGTCCACTTACTTATTTTGTTTGTTTGAGTTGTGTATATACCAAGAACACTGCTGGTACCAGATTGAAAAACGTTTAACCGTGTTAACCTTTCACGTGGACTGGTGGTTTGTGTTTCTATGTGTCTACCCTGATTACCAAGATCATGGTGCCAAAACCACTACAGTATGTGTCTGTGTGTTGTGTTGTTCATCAAAACCAATACAGTATGTGTCTGTGTGTTGTGTTATTCATAGTGCTGTAGAGCAGAGTATTGTACTGTCTCCCATTCTGGGAATTGCTTCTTCCCATTACAAAGCTAATGCATGTTTTCCCACTCCACAGATTTGTATGGACTCAAATCAAAACTCTCTCTCTCTCTCTCTCTCTCTCTCTCTATCTCTCTCTCTCTCTCTAATAAGCTAATTACATAGATAATGCATGTTCTCTCTCCACAGCTTTGCTGGTTTGGTTTATGTGTGTACAAATGATTATGGTTCCATCCCAAAATGATTCCCTATATAGTGCACTTCCTTTGACCAGAGCCCATAGCACTATGTAGGGAATAGGGTTCCATTCCGGTCAAAAGTGGTGCACTATATAGGGAGTAGGATGCTATTCTAGATGCATACCAAGTGAAATGTCAGGGCGTCCAGACTAGTCATGTGAAGAGAGAGAGAGAGAGAGAGAGAGAGAGAGAGAAGGGGAACCAGCCCGTTTCCAAGGAGGGAGAGAGAGAGAGAGAAGGGGAACCAGACTGTTTCCAAGGAGGGAGAGAGCGAGAGGGAGAGAGAAGGGGAACCAGCCCGTTTCCAAGGAGGGAGAGAGAGAGAGAAGGGGAACCAGCCCGTTTCCAAGGAGGGAGAGAGAGAGAGAGAGAGAGAGAGAGAAGGGGAACCAGCCCGTTTCCAAGGAGGGAGAGAGAGAGAGAGAGAAGGGGAACCAGCCCGTTTCCAAGGAGGGAGAGAGAGAGAGAGAGAAGGGGAACCAGCCCGTTTCCAAGGAGGGAGAGAGCGAGAGAGAGAGAAGGGGAACCAGCCCATTTCCAAGGAGGGAGAGAGAGAGAGAGAGAGAGAGAAGGGGAACCAGCCCGTTTCCAAGGAGGGAGAGAGAGAGAGAGAAGGGGAACCAGCCCGTTTCCAAGAATGGAGAGAGAGATAGGGAGAGAGAAGGGGAACCAGCCCGTTTTCAAGGAGGGAGAGAGAGAGAGAGAGAGAAGAGGAACCAGCCTGTTTCCAAGGAGGGAGAGAGAGAGAGAGAAGGGGAACCAGCCTGTTTCCAAGGAGGGAGAGAGCGAGAGAGAGAGATAAGGGGAACCAGCCCGTTTCCAAGGAGGGAGAGAGAGAGAGAGAGAGAGAGAGAGAGAGAGAAGGGGAACCAGCCCGTTTCCAAGGAGGGAGAGAGAGAGAGAGAGAAGGGGAACCAGCCCGTTTCCAAGGAGGGAGAGAGAGAGAGAGAGAGAAGGGGAACCAGCCCGTTTCCAAGGAGGGAGAGAGAGAGAGAGAGAGAGAAGGGAACCTGCCCGTTTCCAAGGAGGGAGAGAGAGAGAGAGAGAGAGAGAGAGAGAGAGAAGGGGAACCAGCCCGTTTCCAAGGAGGGAGAGAGAGAGAGAGAGAAGGGGAACCAGCCCGTTTCCAAGGAGGGAGAGAGAGAGAGAGAGAAGGGGAACCAGCCCGTTTCCAAGGAGGGAGAGAGAGAGAGAGAGAAGGGGAACCAGCCCGTTTCCAAGGAGGGAGAGAGCGAGAGAGAGAGAAGGGGAACCAGCCCGTTTCCAAGGAGGGAGAGAGAGAGAGAGAAGGGGAACCAGCCCGTTTCCAAGAATGGAGAGAGAGATAGGGAGAGAGAAGGGGAACCAGCCCGTTTTCAAGGAGGGAGAGAGAGAGAGAGAGAGAAGAGGAACCAGCCTGTTTCCAAGGAGGGAGAGAGAGAGAGAGAAGGGGAACCAGCCTGTTTCCAAGGAGGGAGAGAGCGAGAGAGAGAGATAAGGGGAACCAGCCCGTTTCCAAGGAGGGAGAGAGAGAGAGAGAGAGAGAGAGAGAGAGAGAAGGGGAACCAGCCCGTTTCCAAGGAGGGAGAGAGAGAGAGAGAGAAGGGGAACCAGCCCGTTTCCAAGGAGGGAGAGAGAGAGAGAGAGAGAAGGGGAACCAGCCCGTTTCCAAGGAGGGAGAGAGAGAGAGAGAGAGAGAAGGGAACCTGCCCGTTTCCAAGGAGGGAGAGAGAGAGAGAGAGAGAGAGAGAGAGAGAGAAGGGGAACCAGCCCGTTTCCAAGGAGGGAGAGAGAGAGAGAGAGAAGGGGAACCAGCCCGTTTCCAAGGAGGGGGAAAAATAGTTGGCAGGTAGCATAGCAGTTAATACCGTTGGGCCCGTAACTGAAATGTTGCTGGTTAGAATCAGAGCCGACTAGTTGAAAAAAATCTGTCGATGTGCCCTTGAGCAAGGCACTTAACCCTAATTGCTCTTGTAAGTGGCTCTGGATAAGAGCATCTGCTAAATGACTATAATGGACAGTAATGAAACTAGTTTTATATTTTTATTTATTATTTATTTATAGTTATTTATATTTTTTATACTTTTGTATTATTTCAAAAAATATTTTATTAGGGTGGGTATTTATGCTGCATAGGAGCCAACTACAGGAAGCACCTCCGTTTACCGTACATTACTTTTGACCAGGGCCTATAGGGAACATTATTCAAAGTAAGTGCACTATATAGGGAATAGTGTCCCACTTGGGACACTACCAGAGTTTCTCAGCAAGGGGCGGGATATCTGGCCATCGTTAAAGGACACAATCATTAGTACTATGCAGAAATTCTATTCATTACCCTCCACTAATCACTGAGAATAATTACACAGATAACGCATATTGAGATCAGCAAAATTAAAACTAAGGGCTTCTCTTTGAAAGCAGGAAGAAATAAACAAAATAGTTGAAAATCAAAACCCGAGATTAGGGTTTATAAGAATGCTCAATCCGTTTTGGGGTGTATCCTCGCCGTGTAATGGGGATACCTGAATTGTTACCTAAAATTGAGTCCCAAATCTCACCACGCTCCGTATATAGTGTACTACTTTTACCAGAGCCATATGGTAAGACCAGAGCCCTATGGTAAGACCAGAGCCCTATGGTAAGACCAGAACCCTATGGTAAGACCAGAGCCCTATGGTAAGACCAGAGCCCTATGGTAAGACCAGAGCCCTATGGTAAGACCAGAGCCCTATGGTAAGACCAGAGCCCTATGGTAAGACCAGAGCGCTATGGTAAGACCAGAGCCCTATGGTAAGACCAGAGCCCGAGGTGAAATCTGTATTTTAATGTTTAAATACTGTATTATACTGTATTTATATTACTGCTTTTTTTTAATGGACCCCAGGAAGAGTAGCTGCTGCCTTTTACAGGAACCAATGGGGATCCATAATAAACCCCAGGAAGAGTAGCTGCTGCCTTTTACAGGAACTAATGAGGATCCATAAAAAAAACCCAGGACGAGTAGCTGCTGCCTTTTACAGGAACTAATGGGGATCCATAATAAACCCCAGGAAGAGTAGCTGCTGCCTTTTACAGGAACTAATGAGGATCCATAATAAACCCCAGGAAGAGTAGCTGCTGCCTTGGCAGCAACTAATGGGGATCCATAATAAACCCCAGGAAAAGTAGCTGCTGCCTTGGCAGGAACTAATGAGGATCCATAATAAACCCCAGGAAGAGTAGCTGCTGCCTTGGCAGGAACTAATGGGGATCCATAATAAACCCCAGGAAGAGTAGCTGCTGCCTTTTACAGGAACTAATGGGGATCCATAATAAACCCCAGGAAGAGTAGCTGCTGCCTTTTACAGGAACTAATGAGGATCCATAATAAACCCCAGGAAGAGTAGCTGCTGCCTTTTACAGGAACTAATGGGGATCCATAATAAACCCCAGGAAGAGTAGCTGCTGCCTTTTACAGGAACTAATGAGGATCCATAATAAACCCCAGGAAGAGAAGCTGCTGCCTTTTACAGGAACTAATGGGGATCCATAATAAACCCCAGGAAGAGTAGCTGCTGCCTTTTACAGGAACTAATGGGGATCCATAATAAACCCCAGGAAGAGTAGCTGCTGCCTTGGCAGGAACTAATGGGGATCCATAATAAACCCCAGGAAGAGTAGCCGCTGCCTTGACAGGAACTAATGAGGATCCATAATAAACCCCAGGAAGAGTAGCTGCTGCCTTGGCAGGAACTAATGGGGATCCATAATAAACCCCAGGAAGAGTAGCTGCTGCCTTGACAGGAACTAACGGGTATCCATAATAAACCCGAGGAAGAGTAGCTGCTGCCTTGTCAGGAACTAATGGGGATCCATAATAAACTCCAGGAAGAGTAGCTGCTGCCTTGGCAGGAACTAATGAGGATCCATAATAAACCCCAGGAAGAGTAGCTGCTGCCTTAGCAGGAACAAATGGGGATCCATAATAAACCCCAGGAAGTGTAGCTGCTGCCTTTTACAGGAACTAATGGGGATCCATAATAAACCCCAGGAAGAGTAGCTGCTGCCTTTTACAGGAACTAATGAGGATCCATAATAAACCCCAGGAAGAGTAGCTGCTGCCTTTTACAGGAAGTAATGGGGATCCATAATAAACCCCAGGAAGAGTAGCTGCTGCCTTTTACAGGAACTAATGAGGATCCATAATAAACCCCAGGAAGAGAAGCTGCTGCCTTTTACAGGAACTAATGGGGATCCATAATAAACCCCAGGAAGAGTAGCTGATGCCTTGGCAGGAACTAATGAGGATCCATAATTAACCCCAGGAAGAGTAGCTGATGCCTTGGCAGGAACTAATGAGGATCCATAATCAACCCCAGGAAGAGTAGCTGCTGCCTTGGCAGGAACTAATGGGGATCCATAATAAACCCCAGGAAGAGTAGATGCTGCCTTGGCAGGAACTAATGGGGATCCATAATAAACCACAGGAAGAGTAGCTGATGCCTTGGCAGGAACTAATGAGGATCCATAATTAACCCCAGGAAGAGTAGCTGATGCCTTGGCAGGAACTAATGAGGATCCATAATCAACCCCAGGAAGAGTAGCTGCTGCCTTAGCAGGACCTAATGGGGATCCATAATCAACCCCAGGAAGAGTAGCTGCTGCCTTAGCAGGACCTAATGGGGATCCATAATAAACCCCAGGAAGAGTAGCTTATGCCTTGGCAGGAACTAATGAGGATCCATAATAAACCCCAGGAAGAGTAGCTGCTGCCTTTTACAGGAACTAATGGGGAGCCATAATAAACCCCAGGAAG
The DNA here is from genome assembly GCF_057628025.1 of Oncorhynchus mykiss. Lineage (NCBI taxonomy): Eukaryota > Metazoa > Chordata > Actinopteri > Salmoniformes > Salmonidae > Oncorhynchus > Oncorhynchus mykiss. The sequence continues at coordinate 5,449,910 of NC_143046.1, read as the reverse complement.
AGTAGATGCTGCCTTGGCAGGAACTAATGGGGATCCATAATAAACCCCAGGAAGAGCAGCTGCTGCCTTTTACAGGAACTAATGGGGATCCATAATAAACCCCAGGAAGAGTAGATGCTGCATTTTACAGGAGCTAATGGGGATCCATAATAAACCCCAGGAAGAGTAGCTGCTGCCTTTTACAGGAACTAATGGGGATCCATAATAAACCTCAGGAAGAGTAGCTGCTGCCTTTTACAGGAACTAATGGGGATCCATAATAAACCCCAGGAAGAGTAGATGATGCCTTTTACAGGAACTAATGGGGATCCATAATAAACCCCAGGAAGAGTAGCTGCTGCCTTTTACAGGAACTAATGAGGATCCATAATAAACCCCAGGAAGAGTAGCTGCTGTCTTTTACAGGAACTAATGGGGATCCATAATAAACGCCAGGAAGAGTAGCTGATGCCTTGGCAGGAACTAATGAGGATCCATAATAAACCCTAGGAAGAGTAGCTGCTGCCTTTTACAGGAACTAATGGGGATCCATAATAAACCCCAGGAAGAGTAGCTTATGCCTTGGCAGGAACTAATGAGGATCCATAATAAACCCCAGGAAGAGTAGCTGCTGCCTTTTACAGGAACTAATGGGGAGCCATAATAAACCCCAGGAAGAGTAGATGCTGCCTTGGCAGGAACTAATGGGGATCCATAATAAACCCCAGGAAGAGTAGCTGCTGCCTGGGCAGGAACTAATGAGGATCCATAATAAACCCCAGGAAGAGTAGCTGATGCCTTGGCAGGAACTAATGAGGATCCATAATAAACCCCAAGAAAAGTAGCTGATGCCTTGGCAGGAACTAATGAGGATCCATAATAAACCCCATGAAGAGTAGCTGCTGCCTTGGCAGGAACTAATGGGGATCCATAATAAACCCCAGGAAGAGTAGCTGCTGTCTTTTACAGGAACTAATGGGGATCCATAATAAACCCCAGGAAGAGTAGCTGATGCCTTGGCAGGAACTAATGAGGATCCATAATAAACCCCAGGAAGAGTAGCTGCTGCCTTTTACAGGAACTAATGGGGATCCATAATAAATGCCAGGAAGAGTAGCTGATGCCTTGGCAGGAACTAATGAGGATCCATAATAAACACCAGGAAGAGTAGCTGCTGCCTTTTACAGGAACTAATGGGGATCCATAATAACCCCCAGGAAGAGTAGCTGATGCCTTGGCAGGAACTAATGAGGATCCATAATAAACCCCAGGAAGAGTAGCTGCTGCCTTTTTCAGGAACTAATGGGGATCCATAATAAATGCCAGGAAGAGTAGATGCTGCCTTTGCAGGAACTAATGGGGATCCATAATAAACCCCAGGAAGAGTAGCTGCTGCCTTGGCAGGAACTAATGAGGATCCATAATAAACCCCAGGAAGAGTAGCTGATGCCTTGGCAGGAACTAATGAGGATCCATAATAAACCCCAGGAAGAGTAGCTGCTGCCTTGACAGGAACTAATGAGGATCCATAATAAACCCCAGGAAGAGTAGCTGCTGCCTTGGCAGGAACTAATGAGGATCCATAACTAACCCCAGGAAGAGTAGCTGCTGCCTTGACAGGAACTAATGGGGATCCATAATTAACCCAGGAAGAGTAGCTGCTGCCTTGGCAGGAACTAATGGGGATCCCATAATAAACCCCAGGAAGAGTAGCTGCTGCCTTGGCAGGAACTAGTGAGGATTCATAATTAACCACAGGAAGAGTAGCTGATGCCTTGCAGGAACTAATGAGGATCCATAATTAACCCCAGGAAGAGTAGCTGCTGCCTTGACAGGAACTAATGGGGATCCATAATTAACCCCGGAAGAGTAGCTGCTGCCTTGGCAGGAACTAATGGGGATCCCATAATAAACCCCAGGAAGAGTAGCTGCTGCCTTGGCAGGAACTAATGAGGATTCATAATTAACCACAGGAAGAGTAGCTGATGCCTTGGCAGGAACTAATGAGGATCCATAATTAACCCCAGGAAGAGTAGCTGCTGCCTTGGCAGGAACTAATGGGGATCCATAATAAACCCCAGGAAGAGTAGATGCTGCCTTGGCAGGAACTAATGGGGATCCATAATAAACCACAGGAAGAGTAGCTGATGCCTTGGCAGGAACTAATGAGGATCCATAATTAACCCCAGGAAGAGTAGCTGATGCCTTGGCAGGAACTAATGAGGATCCATAACTAACCCCAGGAAGAGTAGCTGCTGCCTTGACAGGAACTAATGGGGATCCATAATTAACCCAGGAAGAGTAGCTGCTGCCTTGGCAGGAACTAATGGGGATCCCATAATAAACCCCAGGAAGAGTAGCTGCTGCCTTGGCAGGAACTAGTGAGGATTCATAATTAACCACAGGAAGAGTAGCTGATGCCTTGCAGGAACTAATGAGGATCCATAATTAACCCCAGGAAGAGTAGCTGCTGCCTTGACAGGAACTAATGGGGATCCATAATTAACCCCGGAAGAGTAGCTGCTGCCTTGGAAGGAACTAATGGGGATCCCATAATAAACCCCAGGAAGAGTAGCTGCTGCCTTGGCAGGAACTAATGAGGATTCATAATTAACCACAGGAAGAGTAGCTGATGCCTTGGCAGGAACTAATGAGGATCCATAATTAACCCCAGGAAGAGTAGCTGCTGCCTTGGCAGGAACTAATGGGGATCCATAATAAACCCCAGGAAGAGTAGATGCTGCCTTGGCAGGAACTAATGGGGATCCATAATAAACCACAGGAAGAGTAGCTGATGCCTTGGCAGGAACTAATGAGGATCCATAATTAACCCCAGGAAGAGTAGCTGATGCCTTGGCAGGAACTAATGAGGATCCATAATCAACTCCAGGAAGAGTAGCTGCTGCCTTAGCAGGACCTAATGGGGATCCAAAATAAATGTCAATACCAAAGTAGTACACAATATAGGGTATGAGATGTCATTTGGGACAAAACCTTTGTATCAGACGTCAGGGATGAAGCTACAGAAAGCAGAGTATCTCCCAGTCCTTTACATGCTGATTTAAACCTCTAAATTAAGCTCAGTAATTATCTCAACGACGAGATGAGACACCTGCTCACCGGTAATGCATATTTAGCTAGATTCCTTTACTTACTCGCTTGATTCTGTCTGTGTGTTATGTTATGTCTGTCTGTTTTCCCTCCCTTTCTATCCTTCCTTCTTATCCTTCCTTCCTATCCTTCCTTCCTTCCTTTCCTTCCTTCCCTTATTTTCTTCCTTCCTTCAGTTATTTTCTTCTTCCTTCATTCCTTCGTTACCCTCTTTCTTTCTTCCCTCCTATCCTTCCTTCCTATCCTTCCTTCCTTCCTTCCTTCCTTCCTTCCTTCCTTCCTTCCTTCCTTCCTTCCTTCCTTCCTTCCTTCCTTCCTTCCTTCCATCCTTCCTTCCTTCCTTCCTTCCTTCCTTCCTTCCCTTATATTTTTCCTTCCTTCAGTTATTTTCTTCTTCCTTCATTCCTTCGTTACCCCCTTCCTTCCTTCCTTCCTTCCTTCCTTCCTTCCTTCCTTCCTTCCTTCCTTCCTTCCTTCCTTCCCTTATTTTCTTCCTTCCTTCAGTTATTTTCTTCTTCCTTCATTCCTTCGTTACCCCCTTTCTTCCTTCCTTCCTTCCTTCCTTCCTTCCCTTATTTTCTTCCTTCCTTCAGTTATTTTTGTCTTCCTTCATTCCTTCGTTACCCCCTTTCTTTCTTTATTTCCTTCCTCTTATATTTTATTTTTCTTCCTTCATTCCTTTCTTCCTTCATTCCTTTCTCTCTTTCCTCCATCATCCTTCCCTCCATTGCTTGCTCTCTTCTTTTTTTTTTTACTAAAGAGGAGAAAGTTGTATTACAGAATCCGCTACAACTCCTCCAAACATATGTGATCAAATGAAAAAGTCCAGGTGGCCATTTGGTTAATTGTTCAGCAGTCTTATGGCTTGGGGGTAGAAACTGTTAAAGAGACTTTTGGACTTTGACTTGGTGCTCCGGTACCACTTGAGATGGGGTAGCAGAGAAAATCTTCTATGATTTGGGTGACTGGAGTCTTTCACAATTTTGGGGGTCTTCCTCTGACACCACATGGTATAGAGGTGTTCTCGATGGTGCAGCTGAATGACTTTTTGAAGATCTGGGGACCCATGCCAAATCTTTTCAGTCTCCTGAGGGGGAAAATGTGTTGTCATGCCCTCTTCACAGCTGTTTAGGTGTGTTTGGGCCATGATAGTTTGATGGTGATGTCGACAACAAGGAACTTAACTCTCGACCTGCTCCACTACAGCCCCGTCAATGTTAATGGTGGCCCTCCTTTTCTTGTAGCCCATGACCAGCTCATTTGTCTTGCTCACATTAGGGGAGAGGTTGTTGTCCTGGCACCACACATTCAGATTTATGACCTGCTCCCTATTGGCTATCTCATCGTTGTAGGTGATCAGGCCTACCACTGTTGTGTAGTCAGCAAAATTAATGATGGTGTTGGAGTCGTGCTTGGCCACACAGTTGTGGGTGAACAGGGAGTACAGGAGGGGACTAAGCACGCACCTCTGAGGGGCCCCAGTGTTTAGAATCAGCGTGGCAGATGTGTTGTTACCTACCTGGTGGCAGACCCTCAGGATGTCCAGGATCCAGTTTCAGGGGGAGATGTTTAGTCCCAGGGTCCTTAGCTTAGTGATGAGCTTTGTGGGCACTAAGGTGTTGATGACTGAGCTGTAGTCAATGAACAGCATTCTCACATAGGTGTTCCTTTTGTCCAGGTGGGAAAGGGAAGTGTGAAGTGCAATTGAGGTTGCATCATCTGTGGGTCTGTTTGGGCGGTATGCGAATTGGAGTGGGTCTAGGTTTTCTGGGATGATGGTGTTGATGATAGCCATGACCAGCCTTTCAAAGCACTTCATGGCTACCGGTGGGAGTGCTCTGGGGCGGTAGTCACTTCGGCATGTTGCCTTCACTTTCTTGGGCACAGGGACTATGGTGGTCAGCTTAAAACATGTTGGTATTACAGACTCGGTCAGGGAGAGGTTGAAAATGTCAGTGAAGACACTTGCCAGTTGGTCCGTGCATGCTCTGAGTACACGTTCTGGTAATTCGTCTGGCCCCGCTGCCTTGTGAGTGTGGATCTGTTTAATGGTCTTGCTCACATCGGCAACGGAGAGTGTGAAAACATAGTCGTCCGGAACAGCTGGTGCTCTCATGCATGCTTCTGTGTAGCTTTACTCGAAGCGAGCATAAAAGTAATTTAGCTCGTCTGGTAGGCTCACAACACTAGGCAGCTCGCGGCTGTGTTTTCCTTTGTAGTCCGTAATAGTTTGCAAGCCCTAACACATCCGACGAGTGTCAGAGCCGGTTTATTAGGATTCAGTGTTAGGCCTGTATTGACACCTGTTGGATGGTTCGTCTGAGGGCATATCAGGATTTCTTATAGGCGTACGGATTAGTGTCCCGCTCCTTGAAAGTGGCAGCTCTAGCCTTTAGTTCGGTGCGGATGCTGCCTGTAATCCATGGCTTCTGTGGTGAGACCAGTTAGTATGACTTAATGAAAGAGAGTTTCTAAGGATCTCAGGGACTGAGATTGAAGGTCAATCTTGGCTAGCCACAAGCTGTTTGTACAGCAGGACCTAAAACAACCAAGACTTTACCCCAGTTCTTATGAAGTATGTGACTAAGCATTGAGTCATTCTGGGTCTCTCCCCCGCCAACTTAAAATAACCCAGTATTGGCTTTTTCGGAGGGGCGGGCGGGGGGGGGGGGTAAATGGGAGAGAAACAACCCAATATGACTCAATGCTTAGTCACCTACTTTATAAGAACTGGGGCAAAGTCTTGGTTGTGTTAGGTAACAAACAGTCCAATGTTCAGCCAGCTGCAGAGACACTATAGAGGAGGCTTTAGTCTAACAGTGCTGCAGAGACACTATAGAGGAGGCTTTAGTCTAACATTGCCCGGTTAAAATGTTTTTGAGGGCATTTTTAAACAGTCTGATTGGTTTCAATAGTGAGGAATAGACGTCATTGGTGCAATAGTTTGAGTTTGGGCATCATAAACTATCATCCTAAATTGACATGTTGACACGCTGGGATTTAGAATACAGAGTTAATTATCTGAAAAGGCAAATTCGGGGCAGTCTCTCTACAAAAATCACTGGCCACACACCAACATACGTATTTTACACTCAAACCATCACTTAAATAGCAGCCGACCGTTGTCGCTGTTGATATACTATGCTTCTTCGTTAACTAACAGAAAAAAAGTGGTTTGTTCACTTTTTCCGTGATAGCAGGCTCCCACGATCAACATCCATCATTCCAAAACATAGATATCGGCCTTCTACAAGTTTTCATCTAACCAATCATGTATAGGTTATTCCAAGATTCCGTGCGGCCCGTTAAATAGTGTTATTCTAAACAGCACTCACACCTACCGCGTTGGCGAACCACTTGAATCAAAATGCAACACATAAAAATGTTGCTAGCCGTCTTCTATGTTGCTAGCCGAGTTCTATGTTGCTAGCCGTGTTCTATGTTGCTAGCCGTGTTCTATGTTGCTAGCTGTCTTCTACGTTGCTTAGTTGTCTTCTACAAATTAACCTCTAACCAGTGATGTTCTTTAAACATTACTCCCAGATTCTGTGTGGTTTTTGTATTGAGCAGTGTTACTGTTAACAGGACATCATCTCCCCTCTCTCTCTCTCTCTCTCTCACTCGTCTTCCCCCTCTCGCAATTGATTTCAATGTAATAATCGAAATGAGTGTTTGAAAAAACAGTGTTGCGTTTCTCTTTCTGTCTTGGTGTTCCCCTCCATATAAAAATGCAACAAAAATGTCGCTGACTGTGCTCTGCAGGTTGTTCTTTAAACTTAAGGTGAAAATGATGCTTTCGCTTGCTTCCTGTTGATGGTCTAGTGTCAAAAAACACAGTTTTAAGTGTCCAAATCAGTAACTAATATGCAGAAACAGTTTGTGATATATCGAAAACCTAAACATACAATGTATTATCTACACATATACGTGCAATAATAGTAATCATGATAACAATGACATCACTGGTTAAGGAGTATAAATGTAACTTTCAGCATTCATTTCCAATGGTCCAAAAACACCACCGTGACGGATATATTTTGCCATACTAGAAATCTTCAACACGGGATCGCACATCCTAGTACAAGTCCAGAACGAAGACGTGTTATAAATAGTTATTTGAGAATAGATAACGTTGACTTCTAAGTGTTATAGCAGATATAGAACATTTAGTGTACGCTACTTCCAACCTTTATATTACATGTAGTTTTATATATACTATATAACTATAGAATTATATGAATATATAACTATATAACTATATAAATATATAACTATATAACTATAAAAATATATGACTATATAACTATATAAATATATAACTATATAACTATATAACTATAAAAATATATAAGTATATGAATATATAACTATATAACTATAGAACTATATAACTATATACAACTATATGCATATATAACTATATAAATATATAACTATATGAATATATAACTATATGAATGTATAACTATATAACTATATAACTATATGAATATATGAATACATCACTATATAACTATATAACTATTTAACTATATGAATATATAACTATATGAATATATAACTATATGAATATATAACTATATGAATGTATAACTATATAACTATATAACTATATGAATATATGAATACATCACTATATAACTATATAACTATATAACTATATGAATATATGAATACATCACTATATAACTATATAACTATATGAATATATAACTATATAACTATATGAATATATAACTATATAATTCTATAACTATATAAATATATAACTATATGAATATATAACTATATAACTATATAATTATATGAATATATAACTATATGAATATATAACTATATAAATATATAACTATATAAATATATAACTATATGAATATATAACTATATGAATATATAACCGTATGCATATATAACTATATAAATATATAACTATATGAATATATAACTATATGAATATATAACTATATAATTCTATAACTATATAAATATATAACTATATGAATATATAACTATATAACTATATAATTATATGAATATATAACTATATGAATATATAACTATATAAATATATAACTATATAAATATATAACTATATGAATATATAACTATATAAATATAACTATATGAATACATAACTATATAAATATATAACTATACACTGTGGCAAGGCTCTAAAAGACGTCTCTATCAAAGTTTTTTTTAAATGGATAAAAAATTACAAATGAACACACTAGTTTCCTTACCCTGTAAGCAGTTTATGGGCAAGCGATAAAAATGCTTATGTCGGTCGATTACCTTGATTGGGATTCGTTCCACAACTGTTAAAACGTTAGCAAGTGGAATCAGTGCCAGGGAAATAATGAATTGCTTTCACACCTTGTCCATAGACTGCTTACAGGGAACAGAGAACCAGAGAACCAATTTGCCATTTTTTATTTTATTTGGGTGAACCAGTAGCCGTTTCCAGTAAAAAAAAAAACTATTTCTTATTCTTATTTCAATACCATAAGAACCAAACTAACACAGGCCACTTCAATAACCATCATTTCAGTTTTTATAAAATAATTTGTTGTTACAATATCGGATCAGTCTGTACTCTGAACAAAAATATAAAAAAAGTATTTGTAGCCCTAGTTAGGAGCCTGACTGTCTTTGTAGCCCTGTCTGTCTTTGTAGCCCTAGTTAGCAGCCTGATTGTCTTTGCAGCCCTAGTTAGGAGCCTGACTGTCTTTGTAGCCCTAGTTAGGAGCCTGACTGTCTTTGTAGCCCTAGTTAGGAGCCTGACTGTCTTTGTAGCCCTGTCTGTCTTTGTAGCCCTAGTTAGCAGCCTGACTGTCTTTGCAGCCCTAGTTAGGAGCCTGACTGTCTTTGTAGCCCTAGTTAGGAGCCTGACTGTCTTTGTAGCCCTAGTTAGGAGCCTGACTGTCTTTGTAGCCCTAGTTAGGAGCCTGTCTGTCTTTGTAGCCCTGTCTGTCTTTGTAGCCCTAGTTAGCAGCCTGACTGTCTTTGCAGCCCTAGTTAGGAGCCTGACTGTCTTTGTAGCCCTAGTTAGGAGCCTGACTGTCTTTGTAGCCCTAGTTAGGAGCCTGACTGTCTTTGTAGCCCTAGTTAGGAGCCTGTCTGTCTTTGTAGCCCTGTCTGTCTTTGTAGCCCTAGTTAGCAGCCTGACTGTCTTTGCAGCCCTAGTTAGGAGCCTGACTGTCTTTGTAGCCCTAGTTAGGGGCCTGACTGTCTTTGTAGCCCTAGTTAGGAGCCTGACTGTCTTTGTAGCCCTAGTTAGGAGCCTGACTGTCTTTCCAGCCCTAGTTAGGAGCCTGACTGTCTTTGTAGCCCTAGTTAGGAGCCAGTCTGTCTTTGCAGCCCTAGTTAGCAGCCTGACTGTCATTGTGCCCTAGTTAGGAGACTGACTGTCTTTGTAGCCCTAGTTAGGAGCCTGACTGTCTTTGTAGCCCTAGTTAGGAGCCTGACTGTCTTTGTAGCCCTAGTTAGGAGCCTGTCTGTCTTTGTGGCCCTAGTTAGCAGCCTGACTGTCTTTGTGGCCCTAGTTAGGAGCCTGTCTGTCTTTGCAGCCCTAGTTAGGAGCCTGCCTGCCTTTGCAGCCCTAGTTAGGAGCCTGACTGTCTTTGTAGCCCTAGTTAGGAGACTAACTGTCTTTGTAGCCCTAGTTAGGAGCCTGTCTGTCTTTGTAGCCCCAGTTAGGAGTCTGTCTGTCTTTGTAGCCCTAGTTAGGAGCATGTCTGTCTTTGTAGCCCTAGTTAGGAGCCTGACTGTCTTTGTAGCCCTAGTTAGGAGCCTGACTGTCTTTGCAGCCCTAGTTAGCAGCCTGACTGTCTTTGTAGCCCTATTTCAAAGCCTGACTGTCTTTGCAGCCCTAGTTAGGAGCCTGACTGTCTTTGTAGCCCTAGTTAGGAGCCTGTCTGTCTTTGTAGCCCTAGTTAGGAGCCTGTCTGTCTTTGCATCCTAGTTAGGAGCCTGTCTGCCTTTGCAGCCCTAGTTAGGAGCCTGACTGTCTTTGTAGCCCTAGTTAGGAGACTAACTGTCTTTGTAGCCCTAGTTAGGAGCCTGTCTGTCTTTGTAGCCCTAGTTAGGAGTCTGTCTGTCTTTGTAGCCCTAGTTAGGAGCATGTCTGTCTTCGTAGCCCTAGTTAGGAGCCTGACTGTCTTTGTAGCCCTAGTTAGGAGCCTGACTGTCTTTGCAGCCCTAGTTAGCAGCCTGACTGTCTTTGTAGCCCTATTTCGAAGCCTGACTGTCTTTGCAGCCCTAGTTAGGAGCCTGACTGTCTTTGTAGCCCTAGTTAGGAGCCTGTCTGTCTTTGTAGCCCTAGTTAGGAGCCTGTCTGTCTTTGTAGCCCTAGTTAGGAGCCTGACTGTCTTTGTAGCCCTTGTTAGGAGCCTGACTGTCTTTGCAGCCCTAGTTAGCAGCCTTACTGTCTTTGTAGCCCTAGTTTGAAGCCTGACTGTCTTTGCAGCCCTAGTTAGGAGCCTGACTGTCTTTGCAGCCCTAGTTAGGAGCCTGACTGTCTTTGTAGCCCTAGTTAGGAGCCTGACTGTCTTTGTAGACCTAGTTAGAAGCCTGACTGTCTTTGTAGCCCTAGTTAGGAGCCTGTCTGTCTTTGCAGCCCTAGTTAGGAGCCTGACTGTCTTTGCGGCCCTAGTTAGGAGCCTGACTGTCTTTGTAGCCCTAGTTAGGAGCCTGACTGTCTTTGTAGCCCTAGTTAGGAGCCTGTCTGTCTTTGTAGCCCTAGTTAGGAGCCTGACTGTCTTTGTAGCCCTAGTTAGGAGCGTGACTGTCTTTGTAGCCCTAGTTAGGAGCCTGACTGTCTTTGCAGCCCTAGTTAGCAGCCTGACTGTCTTTGTAGCCCTAGTTCGAAGCCTGACTGTCTTTGCAGCCCTAGTTAGGAGCCTGACTGTCTTTGCAGCCCTAGTTAGGAGCCTGACTGTCTTTGTAGCCCTAGTTAGGAGCCTGTCTGTCTTTGCGGCCCTAGTTAGGAGTCTGACTGTCTTTGTGGCCCTAGTTAGGATCCTGACTGTCTTTGTGGCCCTAGTTAGGAGCCTGACTGTCTTTGTAGCCCTAGTTAGGAGCCTGACTGTCTTTTTAGCCCTAGTTAGGAGCCTGACTGTCTTTGTGGCCCTAGTTAGGAGCCTGCCTGTCTTTGTAGCCCTAGTTAGGAGCCTGACTGTCTTTGCAGCCGTAATTAGGAGCCTGTTTGTAGTGGCTGTTGTGTGTTGCAGTACAACAGAGAACCTTGTGGAATTTGTCAGCACCTGATGATAGCATGGCGACTGAACTCTGTTGCAAAATTCCTTTGGAGATGAATAATCCATGGAGAGAAATAACACACACAGAGAAGTACCAACACACACTAACACACATACACACTCACAGAGACATACACACACATCCTGGAAAGACAGAACTTCTTCGGGATCTTAAAACTTCTTTGGGATTGGTGTCCCTTCCACAGGACGGTTGAGCTAACTTAAGCTAATGCGGTTAGCATGAGATTGTAAGTAACAAGACAATTTCCCAGGACATAGACATATCTGATATTGCAGAAAGCTTAAATGCTTGTTAATCTAACTGCACTGTCCAATTTACAGTAGCTATTACAGTGAAAGAATGCCATGCTATTGTTTGAGGAGAGCGGACAATTTTGAAAATGAAAAGTTATTAATAAGTCAATTAGGCACAATAGGGCGGTCTTGATACAAAATGTTTAACAGTAATTCAATGGTTCATTGGATCAGTCTAAAACTTTGCACATACACTGCCGCCAACTAGTGGCCAACATCTAAATTGCACTTGGGCTGGAATAATTCATGATGGCCTTTCTCTTGCATTTCAAAGATGATGGCACATCAAAAGTCCAAATAACCTTTTTTACCAGATATATTCTCCTACATTACTTCCATCTTTCATAAAATTCAAAGTGTTTCCTTTCAAATGGTACCAAGAATATGCATAGCCTTGCTTCAGAGCCTGAGACACAAGCAGTTACATTTGGGTTTGTCATTTTAGGCGAAAATTGAAAGAAAGGGTCCGTTCCTGAAGTGTTGAAAGGTTTTTCTTAATTAATAGTCCTTTCATGATCAAAGGAGAGCCGGACAGATGAACAGACAGACAGAGACACTGCAGTCTGGCCCCTGGGAGCCTCCCCCTCACTCTCTACAATACATGTTAACGTTTTTGCATAATTTTCATTATGCAGAATTTTCTCTTGAATCAAGAAACCAATTGGAGAGATAGCTTAACCTTTCAACCTGACTGGAGGCTACAGAGGACATAATGGTTCCATTCAGCCTCCGTTGCTGAGTTAGCAACTGGCTAACCCCACAATGATTAAAGCCAGTGACTGGATAACCCTACACTGCTTAAAGCTAGTGACTGGATAACCCTACAATGCTTAAAGCCAGCAATTAACCCCACAGTGCTCAAAGCCACCAATTAACACCACAATGCTTCAGCATAAAATAAAATAGGGTCCCCAAAGCGCCACTTGCATGTGGATCACTTTACTTTATGTTTCACTGGCCACTCTCTGCTTTTTATAATTTTAGCATTGTGGGGTTTGCCAGTCACTGGCTTTAAGCATTGTGGGGTTAGCCAGTCACTGGCTATATGCATTGTGGGGTTAGCCAGTCACTGGCTTTAAGCATTGTGGGGTTAGCCAGTCACTGGATTTAAGCATTGTCGGGTTAGCCAGTCACTGGCTTTAAGCATTCTGGGGTTAGCCAGTCACTGGCTTTAAGCATTGTGGGGTTAGCCAGTCACTGGATTTAAGCATTGTGGGGTTAGCCAGTCACTGGCTTTAAGCATTGTGATGTTAGCCAGTCACTGGCTATATGCATTGTGGGTTTAGCCAGTCACTGGCTTTAAACATTGTGGGTTTAGCCAGTCACTGGCTTTAAGCAGTGTGGGGTTAGCCAGTCACTGGATTTAAGCATTGTGGGGTTAGCCAGTCACTGGCTATATGCATTGTGGCTTTAGCCAGTCACTGGCTTTAAGCACTGTGGGGTTAGCCAGTCACTGGCTTTAAGAATTGTGGGGTTAGCCAGTCACTGGCTATATGCATTGTGGGTTTAGCCAGTCACTGGCTTTAAGCATTGTGGGGTTAGCCAGTCACTGGCTTTAAGCATTGTGGGGTTAGCCAGTCACTGGCTTTAAGCATTGTGGGGTTAGCCAGTCACTGGCTTTAAGCATTGTGATGTTAGCCAGTCACTGGCTATATGCATTGTGGGTTTAGCCAGTCACTGGCTTTAAACATTGTGGGTTTAGCCAGTCACTGGATTTAAGCATTGTGGGGTTAGCCAGTCACTGGCTATATGCATTGTGGCTTTAGCCAGTCACTGGCTTTAAGCATTGTGGGGTTAGCCAGTCACTGGCTTTAAGCATTGTGGGGTTAGCCAGTCACTGGCTTTAAGCATTGTGGGGTTCGCCAGTCACTGGCTTTAAGCATTATATGGGGTTAGCCAGTCAGTGGCTTTAAGCGTTGTGGGCTTAGCCAGTTGCTAGCTATAAGCATGGTGGTGTTAATTGGTGGATTTGAGCATTGTGGGGTTAATTGGTGGCTTTAAGCATTGTGGGGTTAGCCAGTTGTTGGCTTTAGGCATTGTTGGGTTAGTCAGTTGCTAGCTTTAAAGTGATGCTGTTGCAAATCCCGGGATTTGGATAATTTGGTCACATTACATTACTGAAAAACGCTTACTTACGAGCCCTTTACGAACTATATGCTTATTGATTGGGCACCAGGCAGTTAGCAGGTAGCCTAGTGGTTAAAAGCATTCGGCTGGTAACTGAAAGTTTGATGGTTCAAATCCCTGAGCTGACTATGTGAAAAATCTGTCAAATTGGTTGTTGATCATTGCTAGACAACCATTTTCAGGTCTTTCCATAGATTTTCAAGTATATTTAAGTTGAAACTAACTTGGCTACTCAGGATCATTAACTGTCTTCTTGGTAATCAACTCCAGTGTAGATTTGGGCTTGTGTTTCAGGTCATTGTCCTGCTGAAGGGTGAATTTATCTCCCAGTCTCTGGTGGAAACCAGACTGAACCAGGTTTTCCTCTAGGATTTTGCCAGTACTTAAACTCAATTCTGTTTATTTTTTGTCCTGAAAAACTCCCCAGTCCTTAACGATTACAATCATACCCATAACATGATACAGCCACCACTATGCTTGAAAATATGGAGTGGTATTCAGTAACGTGTTGCTTTGGATTTGCTCCAAAAATAACACGTTGAAAAAGTGAATTGCTTTGCCACATTCTTTTGCAGTATTACTTTAGTGCCTTGTTGCAAACAGGATGCATGTTTTGGAATATTTGTATTCTGTAAAGGCTTCCTTCTTTTCACTCTGTCTATTGGGTTAGTATTGCGGAGTAACTACAGTGTTCATCCATACTCAGTTCTCTCCTATCACAGCCATTAAACTCTGTAACTGTTTAAAAAAAGTCACCATTGGCCTCATGGTGAAATCCCTGAGCGGTTTCCTTCCTCTCCGGCAACTGAGTTAGGAAGGAAGCCTGTATCTTTCTATTGACTGGGTGTATTGTTACACCATCCCAAAGTGTAATTAACTTCACCATGCTCAAAGGGATAATACATGTCAGCTTTTTTTACCCATCTACCAAAAGGGCCGTTTGAAAACCTCCCTGGTCTTTGTGGTTGAATCTGTGATTGAAATGCACTGCTTGACTGAGGGACCTTACAGCTAATTGTATGTTTAGGTTACAGAGCTGATGTAGTCATTCAAAAATCACGTGAAACACTATTACTGCAGTCCATGTAATGTATCATGTGATTTGTTAAACACATGTACTGTATAACTCCTAACATTGTTTAGGCTTGCCATAACAAATACTTATGGACTCAAGGCATTTCAGCTTTGGATTTTGCGTTACAGTATTTTACAATCGCTAGGACCCATTTCTCAACACTCAGGTTACGTCAGCAGGCCTAAACTGTGGATCATTTTTCATTGCTTATCTAACAAAATGCATTCAATTGACTACATCTTTCAAATGTCATGAATTATTTTCTCACTCAGACACAACCACCACCAAAACTCTATGTACCTCTACAGGCCAATTTGGAACATGATAACATACTCTTTTCAAAACTGTTACTTTTAAGTTGAAAACTTTAACACAACACAAAATTGAATAAGGCAGCAATTTGCTACATTTCTACAGTGATACCGTATTGAAATATATTCCACATCTAAATAATGAAATACTATCAAAACAATTAGACCAACCACAGCTGATTCCCATTGTAACTGAACACCCAGGTGTTACGTCTTTCAATTTCGTTACCATCTATACAAAAGGGGACATCTTAGGAAGAATGCTGTAGTGTAATGTAAACATGGACCCAGCCAGTGATAGAGAAGTGGCTGACAGAGGAAGAAGAGCGGCTGGCAGAGGAAGAGGAGTACGTATGGTGGAAGAAGACTGAGAGGAAGATCAAGAGCTGTCGTCTCAGATGAGATTAGGGCTGCTATAATTGATCATGTAATAAATCATGGT
Source organism: Oncorhynchus mykiss (assembly GCF_057628025.1). Taxonomy (NCBI): domain Eukaryota; kingdom Metazoa; phylum Chordata; class Actinopteri; order Salmoniformes; family Salmonidae; genus Oncorhynchus; species Oncorhynchus mykiss. Next base: position 5,434,292 of record NC_143046.1, on the reverse strand, counting down.
CTATCAATGAAAGAGGCTGGTCTGAGAGTGCAGACAAATCTGCTACGCTCAACAGTGGCTGGCATCTATCGTGAGACATTTCCAGCAAAGCAACAGATAAGATGTGCATTCTGAAAGGGCTTCTGACTGAACTGCACATTACAGAAGTAAATTGAGCAAAGCCTCCAAACCTACTTGTGTGTAATTGTTTTTGTTTTTCTGCTTAGGACCCAACTGTTACCTCCCACAGGCGGGAGAGGTAGGATATTCACTGCTGAGCAGGAAACTGCCATCGTTTACATCTTCATCAGAAACAATGGCATAAAACACAGAGATTTGGGACAGTGTTGGCAGACAACATTACATTTGGAAATATTCACAATGTAACCAGAACAACTATTTCTAGAGTCCTGAAACAACATCAAGTTAGGATGAAGCAGTTGTCCCCTTTGAGAGAAACTCTGAACGAGTCAAGAAACTCAGGAACTAATATGTCCAGGTAAGATGACTATAAAATACAGAACTGGTTTTGAACAAAGCCAAACAGGGCAGAAGCACACAATGGCATGTTTTTAGGTATAATGTAAACTACAGTAATAACCTAACTCCTATGTTGCCTTGTGGATGTATTTTAGAGAGTCATGGAGATTGAAGCCAGGCAAACACCCCACGTATTCATCTTTGTGGATGAGGCTGGTTTCAACTTGGCCAAAACACGGCGGTGAGGAAGGAATGTGATTGGGGAAAAGAGCCACAGTGGATGTCCCAGGCCAGAGGGGTGCCAACAGGCGGAATCAGCCAACGTTTGTAATTGTATGGGACAATGTGACATTTCACCACTCCCGTGCAGTCACAGAGTGGTTTGCAGCCCCTCCGGGGATGGTGTCACATTTCCTCCCACCTTTGTCGCCATTCCTCAACCCCATAGAGGAATTATTTTCCTCATGGAGGTGGAAGGTTTTTGACCACCATCCACATGATCAAATGTCCCTCCTGGACGCAATGAATGCTGGATGCCTGGACATATCTGCAAAAGATTGCCAGGGATGGACCAGGCATGCCATAAGATTCTTTCCTAGGTGTATTGCCCAAGATGACATAAGAAGTAATGTGGATGAGAAGGGTTGACTAGCATTGCTACTGTATCTGTATCGGTAGATGGTGTATATACACTTTCTTGTATTTTTGGAATCACTCAATGCCAAAAAATATATTGAAGCATATTGCATCATGTCTGATTAATTCCTGTTACATATACTGCAGTGAATTCTAAACAGTAGAGAGGTGTCATTGTTGTTTTGTAAAGACATTTTACAGAAGAAAACATTGTGTAATGCTACCTGTTGTTAGTGTTTTTTTTAGGTCGTTGTTTTATGAGCGACAACGTGTGCTTGTTGGGTGACAACCTTTGCTAGTGTTATGGAAGAATGAGTTGATTTGAGACATGTATGAAGTCTTTTGGTAGTTTTAGTGCATTTTGGTTGCGAAATTAACTGCTGTGCCAAGCTGAAATTTGGTTAGAACTGTGTGAAGAGTTTTGAAAAAGTGACCTAAGTATTGAAAAATGGTTCCTAGCAATTGTAAAAAATATATATATATATATATATAAAAAATGTAATTTGTAAACATTTCCAAAAACGTTATTCCACTTTGAAATGATGGGGTATTGTGTGTAGGCCAGTGACACAACATCTCAATTTAACCCATTTTATATTCAGGCTTTAACACAACAAAATGTGGACAAAGTCAAGGGATCTGAATACTTCCTGAAAGCACTGTATCTCGGTGTGATATCTGTTGTGTTCCTTTGGCA
>NC_143046.1:5400000-5430000 GCF_057628025.1 Oncorhynchus mykiss | reverse complement strand
TAGATTCTGGTGTATGAGACACTATATACTCTATAGATTCTGGTGTATGAGACACTATATACGCTATAGATTCTGGTGTATGAGACGCTATATACTCTATAGATTCTGGTGTATGAGACACTGTATACTCTATAGAATCTGGTGTATGAAACACTGTATACTCTATAGAATCTGGTGTATGAGACGCTATATACTCTATAGATTCTGGTGTATGAGACACTATATACTCTATATATTCTGGTGTATGAGACACTATATACTCTATAGATTCTGGTGTATGAGACACTATATACTCTATAGATTCTGGTGTATGAGACGCTATATACTCTATAGAATCTGGTGTATGAGACACTATATACGCTATAGAATCTGGTGTATGAGACACTATATACTCTATAGATTCTGGTGTATGAGACACTATATACTCTATAGATTCTGGTGTATGAGACACTATATACTCTATAGAATCTGGTGTATGAGACGCTATATACTCTATAGATTCTGGTGTATGAGACACTGTATACTCTATAGAATCTGGTGTATGAAACACTGTATACTCTATAGAATCTGGTGTATGAGACGCTATATACTCTATAGATTCTGGTGTATGAGACACTATATACTCTATAGATTCTGGTGTATGAGACACTATATACTCTATAGATTCTGGTGTATGAGACACTATATACTCTATAGAATCTGGTGTATGAGACACTATATACTCTATAGATTCTGGTGTATGAGACGCTATATACTCTATAGATTCTGGTGTATGAGACACTATATACTCTATATATTCTGGTGTATGAGACACTATATACTCTATAGAATCTGGTGTATGAGACACTATATACTCTATATATTCTGGTGTATGAGACGCTATATACTCTATAGATTCTGGTGTATGAGACACTATATACTCAATAGATTCTGGTGTATGAGACACTATATACTCTATAGATTCTGGTGTATGAGACGCTATATACTCTATAGATTCTGGTGTATGAGACACTATATACTCTATAGATTCTGGTGTATGAGACGCTACATACTCTATAGATTCTGGTGTATGAGACGCTATATACTCGATAGATTCTGGTGTATGAGACACTATATACTCTATAGATTCTGGTGTATGAGACGCTATATACTCTATAGATTCTGGTGTATGAGACGCTATATACTCTATAGATTCTGGTGTATGAGACACTATATACTCTATAGATTCTGGTGTATGAGACGCTATATACTCTATAGATTCTGGTGTATGAGACACTATATACTCTATAGATTCTGGTGTATGAGACACTATATACTCTATAGATTCTGGTGTATGAGACGCTATATACTCTATAGATTCTGGTGTATGAGACACTATATACTCTATAGAATCTGGTGTATGAGACACTATATACTCTATAGATTCTGGTGTATGAGACACTATATACTCTATAGATTCTGGTGTATGAGACACTATATACTCTATAGATTCTGGTGTATGAGACACTATATACTCTATAGATTCAGGTGTATGAGACACTATATACTCTATAGAATCTGGTGTATGAGACACTATATACTCTATAGATTCTGGTGTATGAGACGCTATATACTCTATATATTCTGGTGTATGAGACACTGTATACTCTATAGAATCTGGTGTATGAGACGCTATATACTCTATAGATTCTGGTGTATGAGACACTATATACTCTATAGATTCTGGTGTATGAGACACTATATACTCTATAGATTCTGGTGTATGAGACGCCATATACTCTATAGATTCTGGTGTATGAGACGCTATATACTCTATAGATTCTGGTGTATGAGACGCTATATACTCTATAGATTCTGGTGTATGAGACACTATATACTCTATAGATTCTGGTGTATGAGACGCTATATACTCTATAGATTCTGGTGAATGAGACACTATATACTCTATAGATTCTGGTGTATTAGACGCTATATACTCTATAGATTCTGGTGTATGAGACGCTATATACTCTATAGATTCTGGTGTATGAGACGCTATATACTCTATAGATTCTGGTGTATGAGACGCTATATACGCTATAGATTCTGGTGTATGAGACACTATATACTCTATAGATTCTGGTGTATGAGACACTATATACTCTATAGATTCTGGTGTATGAAACACTATATACTCTATAGATTCTGGTGTATGAGACGCTATATACTCTATAGATTCTGGTGTATGAGACGCTATATACTCTATAGATTCTGGTGTATGAGACACTATATACTCTATATATTCTGGTGTATGAGACGCTATATACTCTATATATTCTGGTGTATGAGACACTATATACTCTATAGATTCTGGTGTATGAGACACTATATACTCTATATATTCTGGTGGATGAGACACTATATACTCTATATATTCTGGTGTATGAGACGCTATATACTCTATATATTCTGGTGTATGAGACCCTCTTTGGCCTACACCTTTTTTGTTTCTTCCACTTGATGTACGATTTCCTCAATTATAAGTCTGCGTGCTGTTTGGGACGCAAGCAAGAGTGACTTTGAACAGATGTGTAATTAAACCCAAATAGCACCCTATTCACCATAGTACATTAGCTTCTACCAGGGCCCACAGGCAATAGGGTGCCATTAGTTTATACCAGGGCCCACAGGCAATAGGGTGCCATTAGTTTATACCAGGGCCCACAGGCAATAGGGTGCCACCATTTTACTACCAGGGCCCACAGGCAATAGGGTGCCATCATTTCCACCAGGGCCCACAGACAATAGGGTGCCGCCATTTACTACCAGGGCCCACGGGCAATAGGGTGCCATAATTTCCACCAGGGCCCACAGACAATAGGGTGCCGCCATTTACTACCAGGGCCCACGGGCAATATGGTGCCATAATTTCCACCAGGGCCCACAGGCAATAGGGTGCCATCATTTCCACCAGGGCCCACAGGCAATAGGGTGCCATCATTTCTGTAGGGCCCACAGGCAATCGGATGCCATCATTTCCACCAGGGCCCACAGGCAATAGGTTGCCATCATTTCCACCAGGGCCCACAGGCAATAGGTTGCCATCATTTCTATAGGGCCCACAGGCAATAGGGTGCCATCATTTCCACCAGGGGCCACAGGCAATAGGGTGCCATCATTTCTATAGGGCCCACAGGCAATAAGGTGCCATCACTTCCACCAGGGCCCACAGGCAATAGGGTGCCATTAGTTTATACCAGGGCCCACAGGCAATAGGGTGCCACCATTTTACTACCAGGGCCCACGGGCAATAGGGTGCCATCATTTCCACCAGGGCCCACAGACAATAGGGTGCCGCCATTTACTACCAGGGCCCACGGGCAATAGGGTGCCATAATTTCCACCAGGGCCCACAGACAATAGGGTGCCGCCATTTACTACCAGGGCCCACGGGCAATATGGTGCCATAATTTCCACCAGGGCCCACAGGCAATAGGGTGCCATCATTTCCACCAGGGCCCACAGGCAATAGGGTGCCATCATTTCTGTAGGGCCCACAGGCAATAGGATGCCATCATTTCCACCAGGGCCCACAGGCAATAGGTTGCCATCATTTCTATAGGGCCCACAGGCAATAGGGTGCCATCATTTCCACCAGGGCCCACAGGCAATAGGGTGCCATCATTTCCACCAGGGCCCACAGGCAATAGGGTGCCATCATTTCCACCAGGGCCCACAGGCAATAGGGTGCCATCATTTCCACCAGGGCCCGCAGGCAATAGGGTGTCATCATTTCCACCAGGGCCCACAGGCAATAGGGTGCCATCAGGGATGCACGGCTTTCAATCACATTAAATGCATTTCAACAGATAAAACAGAATAAGTAACATGAATGAGGATATTATTGTGACATTTTTTTACTTAGAATTGATGTTGGATAAATAAAAGAATATCTTTGCCCTAATCTATTTAATACGCTCCCATTGTGTACCTTCATAACTGACAGGGATAAAAGACATGGAACAACAGTGACTGAATGTGAGTTGTCCTCCGGTGTCTTTGTGTCTGTGCTCATTTGTTTGTGTGTGTGAGTGTGTGAGTGTGTGTGAGTGTGTGTGTGTGTGTTCCTCTGGGGTGTGTGATTCAGTGATCCTACACCAGCTCTGCCCTGTTCTGCCAGCGTCTCTCACTCACATTGTCTGGGCTTTCAAGACGACCTGTAATGCATGTTTGATCACAGGCAAAAACAGTCACTTAGAAGTCCCCCCAGTCTTGGCACAGTCTTGGTACGTAGAGACAGGAGTGGTAATTTTCTAGAGCAGTGATTTCAGATGTGCCTTATTAGGATGTTGAGCTACATTTCCCTCGGAACATTCACTAATGACCAAATACACCTTTGGAAAAACAGGCTGGTCCCTCCTTTTCCCTTAGCTCACAGACACACAGACACACACACCACACACACACGCACGCCACCACCAGCAGCCAACTACTGTCTCTCTGGTGAGATAGGATTAACACTGGGTTCCTGGCATCAAGTGCAGAGACAATCAGATCTCACAATGCTGCTTTCCAAATAGGTAATTAACATTGATTCATTTAGAATCCATTTTTCTTTACTGGTGTCAATGTAATAATATGTCATGATGTAGTATGTGTCATGAAATTGGGATGGTATTGAGGGAGAGATGATTTCAAGAGCCTGAAATATTGACCAATGTTATGGAGAGGAGCTCAAGAAGAGAGATTCTAGTTTGCTTCAGTCTTTGCCGTTTGGGACGGATACAGAAACTACAGGCAGAGAAGCAGTTTGAAGCCTGGAGCGACAGACCACAGGAGACTCTCCAGTAGAGCTACAGAGGAAGAGACTGTGGTTCATGAACTCACATTTACATTTAACGAAAGAAAAACGTCAACCAACCAACAGCGGAACAAACCTGTCTTTTCTGAGCTTCCGGCGCCGACAGAGATGCCGCCTCGCTTTGCGTTCCTAGGAAACTATGCAGTATTTTGTATTTCTTTGTCATATTTCTCACATTGTTACCCCAGGAAATCTTAAGTCTTATTACATACAGCAGGGAAGAACTATTGGATATAAGAGCAACGTCAACTCACCAACATTACGACCAGGAATACGACTTTCCCGAAGCGGATCCTCTGTTTGGTCCACCACCCAAAACAATGGATCGGATCCCAGCCGGCGAACCGAAACAACGGCGCCGCAGAAGGGGAAGACGTCTTCTGGTCAGGCTCCGTAGATGGGCACATCGCGCACCACTCCCGAGTATACTACTCACCAATGTCCAGTCTCTTGACAACAAGGTAGACGAAATCCAAGCAAGGGTTTCCAGAGAGACATCAGAGATTTTAACGCTCTTTGTTTCACGGAAACATGGCTCACTCTGGATATACGTTATCAGAGTCGGTACAGCCACCTGGTTTCTTCACGCATCGCGCCAACAAAAACAAACATCTCTATGCTAAGAAGTAGGACTGGGAGGTATGCCTTATGATTAAAACTTCTTATGGTTTGGGGGTCGTATTTCGACATCCAAATGAGAAGCGTGCCCAAAGTAAACTTCCTGTTACTCAGGCCCAGAAGCTAGGATATGCATATAATTGGTAGATTATGTTTCAGGCTTGTTTTCTGAAAAATGAAGAAGAATGAGACCTACCTGTCAGTGGACTGTAGAATCATGCAGTGCTGGTTTGCGCGGATGACCGAGCGCACACCCTTCGTTGTTTTTCCTTTCTATTGAATGCGCTATTGTCCAGTTGAAACCTTATCGATTATTTAGACAATTGACAACCGGAGGATTGACAACCGGAGGATTAATTATAAACATCGTTTGACATGTTGTGACAAACTTCACCGATACTATTAGGATGTATTCCGTCTGCCTGTTTTGACCGCCTTGGAGCCAGTCGATTACTGAACAGAACGAGCCAACAAAACGTAGTTTTTGGGATATAACGAGGGACTTTATCGAACAAAATTTACTTTTATTGTTTAGCTGGGACTCTTGTGACTGCAACCATATGAAGATCTTCAAAGGTAAGTGAGTAGTTTTATCGCTGTTTCTGACTTTTGAAATTCCTCTGCTTGGTTGTAAAATGTCTGTATGTGTCACGTTCGTCGTAGGGATCGGACCAAGGCGCAGCGTGAGTAGAGTTCCACATAATTTTAATAAACTGAAACTCACCCAACAAAACAACAAACAACCAAACGAAACCTGAAGCTACTGATGTGCACTAAGGCAACTTTACATAGACAAGATCCCACAACACAAATGAGGAAAATGGCTACCTAAATATGATCCCCAATCAGAGACAACGATAAACAGCTGTCTCTGATTGGGAACCATATCAGGCCAACATAGACATACAATAATCCCTAGACATACAAAAACCCTAGACATACAAAAACTAGAGTACCCACCCTAGTCACACCCTGACCTAACCAAAATATATAGAAAAACAGAGATATCTAAGGTCAGGGCGTGACAGTATGCTTTTGTAAGCGGGGAGCTGTCCTCATATAATCGCATGGTATGCTTTTGCCGTAAAGCCTTTTTGAAATCTGACAAAGCGCCTGGATTAACAAGAAGTTCATCTTTAAGCCGATGTATAACACTTGTATTTTTTATGAATGTTTATTTTGACGATTTGTGCATTTTGAATTTGTCACTCTGCAATTTCACCGGATGTTGTTGAGGTGGGTCGTTAGTGGAACGCCTGCCCCAGAAAGGTTAACGAGATGTGGTGTGATCATAACAACATACAGGAACTCAAGTCATTTTGTTTACCTGACATAGAATTCCTTACAATCAAATGCCGACCGCATTATCTAACAAGATAATCCCAAGAAAGCCCAAGAAATCCCAAGAAAGCTATGGTAACTGAGCTAAATGACTATCCGTCATCATGAAGTGCTTTGAGAGACTAGTCAAGGACCATAACACCTCCACAATACCTGACACCCTTGACTCACTCCACTTTGCTTACCGCCCCAATAGGTCCACAGACGACGCAATGACAACCACACTGCCCTAAGCCATCTGGACAAGAGGAATACCTATGTAAGAATGCTGTTCAGCGACTACAGCTCAGCATTTAACACCATAGTACCCTCCAAACTCATCATTAAGCTCGACCCTGGGTCTCGACCAAGCCCTGTGCAACTGGGTCCTGGACTTCCTGACGGGCCGCCCCCAGGTGGTGAGGGTAGGAAACAACATCTCCATCCTGCTGATCCTCAACACCGGGGGCCCACATGCGTGCATTCTCAGCCCTCTCCTGTACTCCCTGTTCACCCATGACTGTGTGGCTATTCACACCTCCAACTCAATCATCAAGTTTGCAGACAACACTACAGTGGTAGGCTTAATTACCAACAACGACGAGACGGCCTATAGGGAGGAGGTGAGGACCCTCGTAGTGTGGTATCAGGAAAATAACCTCTCACTCAATGTCAAAAAACCAAAGGAGATGATCATGAAACAGCAGAGGGAGCAGCCCCCTATCCACATCGACGTGACAGTAGTGGAGAAGGTGGAACGTTTTAAGTTCCTCAGCGTACACAACACGGACAAACTGAAATGGTCCACCAACACAGACAGCGTGGTGAAGAAGGCGCAGCAGCTGAAGAAATTTGGCTTGTCACCAAAAAACACTCAAACTTTTACAGATGCACAATCGAGAGCATCCTGTCGTTCTGTATCACCGCCTGGTACAGCAGCTGCTCCGCCCACAAACGAAAAGCTCTCCAGAGGGTAGTGAGGTCTGCAAAAATGCATCACCAGAGAAAAACTACCTGCCCTCCAGGACACCTACACCACCCGATGTCACAGGAAGGCCAAAAAGATCATCAAAGACAACAACCACCCGAGCCACTGCCTGTTCACCCCTCTATCATCCAGAAGGCGAGGTCAGTACAGGTGCATCAAATCGGGGGAACGAGAGACTGAAAAACAGCTTCTATCTCAAGGCCATCAGACTGTTGAACAGCCATCACTAACATTGAGTAGCTGCTGCCAACATATTGACTCATCTCTAGCCACTATAATAATACAAATTGCATGTAATAAATGTATCACCAGCCACTTTAAACAATGCCACTTTATATAATGTTTACATACCTTACATTACTCATCTCATATGTACAGTTGATTTGGAAGTTTTAGCCAATTACATTTAATATTAGTTTTTCACAATTCCTGACATTTAATCCTAGTAAAACTTCCCTGTCTTCAGTCAGTTAGGATCACCACTTTATTTTAAGAATGTGAAATGTCAGAATAATACTTGAGAGAAGGATTTATTCAGCTTTTATTTCTTTCATCACATTCCCAGTGGGTCAGAAGTTTACATACACTCAATTAGTATTTGGTAGCATTGCCTTTAAATTGTTTAACTTGGGTCAAACGTTTTGGGTAGCCTTCCACAAGCTTCCCACAATACGTTGGGTGGATTTTGGCCCATTCCTCCTGACAGAGTTGATGAAACTGAGTCAGGTTTGTAGGTCTCCTTGCTCGCACAAGCTTTTTCAGTTCTGCCCGCAAATGTTCTACGGGATTGAGGTCAGGGCTTTGTGTTGGCCACTCCAATACCTTGACTTTGTTGTCCTTAAGCCATATTGCCACAGCTTTCAAAATATGCTTGTAGTCATTGTCCATTTGGAAGACCCATTTGCGACCAAGCTTTAACTTCCTGACTGATTTCTTGAGATTTTGCTTCAATATATCCAAGTAATTTTCCATCCTCATGATGCAATATATTTTGTGAAGTGCACCAGTCCCTCCTGCAGCAAAGCACCCCAACAAAATGATGCTGCCACCCCCGTGCTTCACGGTTGGGAGGGTGTTCTTCAGCTTGCAATCCTCCAATCATAACGATGGTCATTATGGCCAAACAGATATATTTTTGTTTCATCAGTCCAGAGGACATTTCTCCAAAAATGACGATCTTTGTCCCCGTGTGCAGTTGCAAACCGTAGCCTTGCTTTTTTATGGTGGTTTTGGAGCAGTGACATCTTCCTTCCAGTGACATCTTCCATCAGGTTATTTTATTTATATCACCTTTATTTAACCAGGTAGGGAATTTGAGAACAAGTTCTCATTTACAACTGCGACCTGGCCAAGACAAAGCAAAGCAGCTCGACACACACAACAACAAACAATGAGCAAAACAAACATACAGTCAATAATACAGTAGATAAATAAGTCTATATACAATGTGAGCAAATGAGGTGAGATAAGGGAGGTAAAGGCATTAAATAGGCCATGGTGGCAAAGTAAATACAATATAGCAATTAAAACACTGGAATGGTAGATTTGACAGTAGATGAGTGTGCAAAGTAGAAATACTGGTGTTCAAAGGAGCAAAATAAATAATTAAATACAGTAAGAAGAGGATAGCTGTTTGGGCTATTTATAGATGGGCGATGCACAGGTGCAGTAATCTGTGAGCTGCTCTGACAGCTGGTGCTTAAAGCTAGTGAGGGAGATAAGTGTTTCCAGTTTCAGAGCTTTTTGTAGTTCGTTCCAGTCATTGGCAGCAGAGAACTGGAAGGAGAGGCGGCCAAAGGAGGAATTGGCTTTGGGGGTGACAAGTGAGATATACCTGCTGTAACGCGTTCTACGTGTGGGTGCAGCTATGGTGACCATCAAGTAGAGATAAGGCAGGACTTTAACCAGCAGGGTCTTGTAGATGACCTGGAGCCAGTGGGTTTGGCAACGAGTATGAAGCGAGGGCCAGCCAACGAGAGCGTACAGGTCGCAGTGGTGGGTAGTAGAAGGGGCTTTGTATGACATTGAAGCTTGTCTGGAGGGTTGTTAACACAGTGTCCAAAGAAGGGCCAGAAGTATACAGAATGGTGTCGTCTGCGTAGAGGTGGATCAGAGACTCACCAGCAGCAAGAGTGACATCATTGATATATACAGAGAAGAGAGTCAGCCCAAGAATTGAAGAGTGCCCCCCCCCCCCTTTGAAGAGGGGGATGACCGCAGCAACTTTCCAATCTTTGGGAATCTCAGACGACACGAAAGAGAGGTTGAACAGGCTAGTAATAGGGTTTGCAACAATTTCGGCAGATAATTTTAGAAGAAAGGGTCTAGATTGTCTAGCCTGGCTGATTTGTGGGGGTCCAGATTTTGCAGCTCTTTCAGAACATCAGCTGACTGGTTTTGGGAGAAGGAGAAATGGGGAATGCTTGGGCGAGTTACTGTGGGGGGTGCAGTACTGTTGACCGGGGTAGGGGTGGCCAGGTGGAAAGCCAGCCGTAGAAAAATGCTCATTGAAATTCTCAATTATAGTGGATTTATCGGTGGTGACAGAGTTTCCTATCCTTAGTGCAGTGGGCAGTTGGGAGGAGGTGTTCTTATTCTCCATGGACTTTACAATGTCCCAGAATTGTATTGAGTTTGTTTTGCAGGAATTAATATGGTGACTCATGATTTTCACTTTTTTTTTTGTAACTGACGGGATTAGAATGCAGGTCTCCCAATATCAATGTCTTAAACATTAGACGAGAGGGCAGACTACCAGTCAAAAGTGTGGACACACTTACTCATTCAAGGTCATTTCTTTGTTTTTACTATTTTCTACATTGTAGAATAATAGTGAAGACATCAAAACCTATGAAAATAGCACATATGGAATCATGTAGTAACCAAAAAAGTAGTAACCATTTTTTTTTTTAGAAAGTAGCCACCCCTTGCCTTGACGACAGCTTTGCACACTCTTGGCGTTCTAAATGTGACGCTGAATGACAACACAATGATTGGGCTCCCGAGTGGTACAGCGGTCTAAGAAACTGCATCTCAGTGCTAGAGGCGTCACTACAGTCCCTGTTTCAAATCCAAGCTGAATCATATCCGGCTGCGTTTGCGAGTCCCATAGGGCGGCACACAATTGGCCCAGTGTTGTCCGGGGTAGGCCGTCATTGTAAATAAGAATTTGTTCTTATCTGACTTGCCTGTTTAAATAAAGGTTCAATTAAAACATTATAATTCCTAAAGAAGTTAAATCTGCTTTAAGTTTTGTTTCCTTGACGTGCTACGAAGAAATATTGCGATACTGGTAATGTCCCAGCCCTAGTGAAAAGGTGGTGTTAACATGTCAACTCTAAATTGAAGACATGAAATTCTCATTTTGAAAAAAGCCATTTCACATGTGAAACTACAAATTGAACAAGTGTTTTACTGTAACGGGCGTTTCGTTGTTCACAGTGTGGTGAACAGAAGATAGGGGTCTTTTTGGTCTACACCCAAGAGACACTGAAAACCACTTATCTTCTTGCACTGCGTTGTGCTTAGAAGGCTTGGCTCTGTAATATGTCTCACTGACAGGGAGATCACTCACCCAATCACACACACACACACACACACACACACACACACACACACACACACACACACACACACACACACAAACACACTCACAAACAATCACAAATAATCACAAACAATCACACACAATCACAAACACACACACACACACAATCACAAACACACAAACACAATCACACATGCAAACCCCAAACAGCAAGCAATGCAGGTGTAGAAGCACGGTGGCTAGGAAAAACTCCCTAGAAAGGCCAAAACCTAGGAAGAAACCTGGAGAGGAACCAGGCTATGAGGGGTTGCCAGTCCTCTTCTGGCTGTGCCGGGTGGAGATTATAACAGAATATGGCCAAGATGTTCAAATGTTCATAAATGACCAGCATGGTCAATTAATAGGTCTGGGACAGGCAGCACATCCGGTGAACAGGTCAGGACTCCATAGCCGCAGGCAGACCAGTAGAAACTGGAGCAGCAGCACGGCCAGGTGGACTGGGGACAGCAAGGAGTCATCATGCCAGGTAGTCCTGAGGCATGGTCCTAGGGCTCAGGTCCCCCGGGAGACACAATCACATACACACACACACACACACACACACACACACACACACACACACACACACACACAGTAGCTTCCCTCCTCATCCTGTCTGTTAGACATTAATGTTCCCATTATTTTCCATACAGAGAGAGAGTGCGCTTCACCTGTTCGCTCTGTGTTTGTTTTCAAAAGTGGAGTCAAACTTATCTAAGCAAAAGTCGGTATGAAAAGTCGGTATGGATTACAGGGGAAAGCAAATCCACACACATGGGCTATTCTATAAAATCCTTTCTTTATAATTAATATCACCTGATTGAGCTAATCATGTAAATGTAATTAACTAGAGAGTCGGGCACCACTAAATAATATTTATAGAGCTGTTATCTTCCGAATAAATTCTTAAAGACCTAGTAATATTTTACATCAATAGCAGTCAATATCAGTCGTCATCTTACTTCAGTCTCATCTGAAAGTTGTAAATTATTGGTTAACTGCACAAACCCTGACTAACAACTTGAATCAGCAATACAAAATTTGGTTTAATTATTTATTTACTAAATAGCTAACTAATCACACAGAGTTACACATACACATAATTAAATCATAACTTGATTACAAATTAAGTTTTCATGAAAATGTCATTTATATATAAAAATGAGTTAATATACGACGGCACATCTCGGGGAGCGGCCATGTACAGCATCCTAAATGGCACCCTATTCCCTACGTAGTGCACTACTTTTAACCAGAGCCCTTCGAGTTCTGATGAAAACTAGTGGACCAGATAGGGTGCTATTTGAGATGAAGACCAGTATCGCGATAGTTGTTAGTAGCGTGGCAAGGAAACAAAACACAAAGCGGATTTAACTTATTTTTTGGGGAAACGTCATTGTGTTGTCATTCAGTGTCACATTTACAATGCCACGAAGCTGTGCTATTTGAGATGCAGACACAGCATATGGAAGAGGGATTGCTAAGGGGAATTTTGTGCCGATTCAGCCCCACAGCCACTTTCTCTTTTGACACGAGGCAATTGTGTCGTTTTGAAAAAATGGCAAAAAGGTAAACTACTGTAAATTAATTGTTTGTTTTGTACAAAACTCCCTTGGCTGTAGAGATACTGTTGTCCCAGGGGACAAGGCCTCTGTGCTTTCAATTCATCCGTACGTCTATTTCTCATCTCAGCCCAGCTTTAGAAAAGGCAACACACTGCCTATGAATCAGTCATCCATTCAAGTAGCAAAGCATTAAAAAAATCCATCCATACACATTGTACAAATACAGAACATTTTGCCACGGACATGGTTCTGGCAGCCTCTTTTACGACTTAGGTTCCGGCCCAAATACCATCCAATTGAGGGTCCATATTTCTCTGGTCAAAAGTAGGGCACTATGTAGGGAATAAGGTGCCATTTTGACATACACTTACCCTCCATTACATAAGACTGGATCACAAAGGGACCTTAATGGATTCAAGAGCATTACATATTTTTTTTTAGGGCAGGCTTTTGTAGTAGTTAGATTGTATCAATTGTGTGATTTTGCAGCCGGGGCAGAACACAGCTGAACTGATGAACAGGTTGTTTCCAGAAAAAACTGAAGGGAAAGTCATTTTGCCTAGTGAAGGCTTTAATGACCTCAAAGTCACTTGGGTTTCACGCCTCATCATGATTTTACTACTATCAGGGTCACCCCTATACTATCACACACACTGTTGTTACGACCCTCCCACTGTTGTGAAGACCCTCCCACTGTTGTGAAG
Organism: Oncorhynchus mykiss; assembly: GCF_057628025.1. Lineage (NCBI taxonomy): Eukaryota > Metazoa > Chordata > Actinopteri > Salmoniformes > Salmonidae > Oncorhynchus > Oncorhynchus mykiss. The sequence continues at coordinate 5,416,379 of NC_143046.1, read as the reverse complement.
ACCCTCCCACTGTTGTGACGACACGCCCACTGTTGTGACGACACGCCCACTCTGTGACGACACGCCCACTCTGTGACGACACGCCCACTCTGTGATGACCCTCCCACTCTGTGACGACCCCCCCCACTCTGTGACGACCCTCCCACTCTGTCTGCCAAATTATTTGTCTTTGCTCTCGTTTTCCTTAATAGGATGTCGGTGGGCAGAGCCAGGAGGGTCGTCAGCGAAATGGGACACACCTGGGGATAAATACACCTTTCCCACCATTCATTGAGGACTCTCACCATGCATACACACTGCTGGGTTTTGGTTGTGAAATTTTTTGTGGCTGTTTTTGTTTGTTTTGTTTTGTTTGTTTGTTTGTTTTAGCACTTCTCAACACCCCTCATTATCACCATCTATGCACACAACCACTCACTTACACTACTAACTACTGACTACACATAATTGTTAATTGTATATAGTTTACTTTAGTTAATACCTATATTTTTTGTTATTCCTAATCTCAACATTGTCTCCCATCTTTGTTACGGGCTACGAGCCGGTTCGTGACACTGTACACACACTCACTGTATTTATGTACGCACACACACTTACACACACACACACACACACACACATTGTCATTCCATAGTCATGCTCCTGCAGGGATATTCAGTTCACACTCCTTGTAAAGGGTAGTGACACCTTGTTAGTGCTGAGATCAACCTGAGATCTTTAGACTTACTCTTCAGGATGGGAGTTCATAAAGCCCTCTGCAAACCAAATGGCATCCTATTCCCTGTAAGGCCTCTGGTCAAAACAAGTGCACTATATCGGGAATAGGGTGACATTTGGCACCGACTGTTACAGCTATTATAATTGGCTCTCCTCTGAAGTAAATCAGACATTATAGTAATGGAACACATTACTGGAGAACATGTGACACTGTTTTAATGATGACCAATCAGCCAGGAAGAGCCTAGTGGGGGATCTGTCTAGTTCAAATGTATAGGGATTAACATGTGGGAGCTAAATCCCATACAACATTAAGAGTGTTCTCAGAAAGTGGATCATCTGCCTAATGAGGCTGTCCACTGATATTAAGAGGATAAATCATATTATTATAAGCTGGTGTGGTGAGGACAGAGTATTGGAGGCCTTGTGTGTGTGTGTGTGTGTGTGTGTGTGTGTGTGTGTGTGTGTGTGCGTGTGTGCGTGCGTGCGTGCGTGCGTGCGCGTGTGTGAAATGTTGTTTTATTGGTCGCAGACATATGTTTACCAGATGCTATTGTGGGTGTAGTGAAAGGCTTGTGTTCCAAGCTCCAACAATGGAGTGAAATAATGGAATTAAGAAATACTGAAATATTTCAGAAACCGGTGTCGGAGATCAGAGTATAAATATAAATGTAAATACAGTTGAAGTCGGAAGTTAACATACACTTAGGTTGAAGTCATTAAAACACGTTTTTCAACCATTCCACACATTTCTTGTTATCAAACATCAGTTTTGGTCAAGTCGGTTAGGACATCTACTTTGTGCATGACACAAGTCATTTTTCCAACAATTGTTAACAGACAGATTATTTCACTTATAATTCACTGTATCACAATTCCAGTGGGTCAGAAGTTTACATACACTAAATTGACTGTGCCTTTAAACAGCTTGGAACATTCCAGAAAATGATGTCATGGCTTTAGAAGTTTCTGATAGGCTAATTGACATTATTTGAGTCAATTGCAGGTGTACCTGTGGATGTATTTCAAGGCCTCAAACTCAGTACCTTCAAACTCAGTGCCTCTTTAATTGACATCATGGGAAAATCAAAAGAAATCAGCCAAGACCTCAGACAAAACAATTGGAGCCCTCCACAAGTCTGGTTCATCCTTGGGAGCAATTTCCAAATGCCTGAAGGTACCACGTACACCTGTATGAACAATAAACACCATGAGACCACGCAGCCGTCATAACGCTCAGGAAGGAGATGTGTTCTGTCTCCTAGAGATGAACATACTTTGATGAGAAAAGTTCAAATCAATCCCAGAACAACAGCAAAGGACCTTGTAAAGACACTGGAGGAAACAGGTACAAAAGTATCTATATCCACAGTAAAATGAGTCCTATATCGACATAACCTGAAAGGCCGCTCATCAAGGAAGAAGCCACTGCTCCAAAAACAACATAAAAAAGCCAGACTATGGTTTGCAACTGCACATGGGGACAAAGATCGTACTTTTTGGAAAAATGTCCTCTGATCTGATGAAACAAAAATAAGACTGGTTGGCCATAATGACCATCGTTATGTTTGGAGGAAAAAGGGGGAGGATTGCAAGCTGAAGAACACCATCCCAACCGTGAAGCACGGGGGTGGCAAAATCATGTTCTGGGGGTGCTTTGCTTCAGGAGGGACTGGTGCACTTCACAAAATAGATGGCATCATGAGGATGGAAAATTATGTGGATATATTTGAGCAACATCTCAAGACATCAGTCAGCTTGGTCGCAAATGGGTCTTCTAAATGGACAATGACTCCAAGCATATTTCCAAAGTTGTGGCAAAATGTCTTAAGGACAACAAAGTCAAGGTATAGGAGTGGCCATCACAAAGCCTGACCTCAATCCCATAGAAAATGTGTGGGCAGAACTGAAAAAGCTTGTGCGAGCAAGGAGACCTACAAACCTGACTCAGTTTCATCAACTCTGTCAGGAGGAATGGGCCAAAATCCACACAACTTATTGTGGGAAGCTTGTGGAAGGCAAAATTTCTAAAATCCTAAATTTCCGACTTCAACTGTACATATGAAATGAGTAAAACAGTATGGAAACATTATTAAAGTGACCAGTGTTCCATGTCTATGTACATAGGGCAGCAGCCTTCAAATAAAATCAAGTCACATTGTATTCGTCACATGAGCCCGAATACAACAGGTGTAGGTAGACCTTACAGTGAAAAGTTTACTTACAAGCCCTTAACCAACAATGCAGTTCAAGAAAGAGTTAAGAAAATATTTAGTAAATAAACTAAAGTAAAAAATAATTTAAAATAACAATAATAAAATAACAGTAACGAGGCTATATACAGGGAGTACTGGTAAGGAGTCAATGTGCGGGTTACAGGTTAGTTGAGGTATTTTGTACATGTAGGTATGGGTAAAGTGACTATGCATTGATAATGTAGCAGCAGTGTAAAAAAACAAATAGAGGTGTGGGGGGTGTCGATGGAAATAGTTTGATTTAATTGTTCAGCAGTATAATAATTTGATTTAATTGTTCAGCAGTCTTATGGCTTGGGGGTAGAAGCTCTTAAGGATCCTTTTGGTCCTAGACTTGGCGCTCCGGTACCGCTTTCCGTTGGATAGCAGAGAAAACAGTTTATGACTTTAGTGCCTTATGGTCAGATTCCGAGCAGTTGCCATACCAGGCGGTGATGCAACCAGACAGGATGCTCTCGACGGTGCAGCTGTAAAAATTTACAGAGATCAATGCCAAATCTTTTCAGACTCCTGAGGGGGAAATGTGTTGTTGTGCCCTCTTCAAGACTGTCTTGGTGTGTTTGGACCATGACAGTTTGTTGGTGATGTGGACACCAAGGAACTTGAAACTCTCGAGCCTCTCCACTACAACCCTGTCAATGTTAATGGGGGACTGTTGCTCCTGTTCCTGTAGTCCACGAACAGCTCCTTTGTCTCGCTCACATTGAGGGAGAGGTTGTTGTCCTGGCACCAAACTTCCAGGTGTCTGACCTCCTCCCTATAGGCTGTCTCATCGTTGTTAGTGATCAGGCCTACCACTGTTGTGTCATCAGCAAACTTAAAGATGGTGTTGGAGTCGTGTTTAGCCACGCAGTCATGGGTGAACAGGGAGTACAAGAGGGGGCTAAGCAGGGATGAGTAACCGGGTAGTACCAGTGACTAAGTTTAGAGCAGGGGACTGGGTGGAGACCGGCTAGTGATGGCTATTTAACAGTCTGATGACCCTGACATGTAACCTGTTTTTTCAGCCTCTTGGTCCCAGCTTTGATGCACCTGGACTGACCTTCTGGATGATAGCAGGGTGAACAGACCATGGCTCGGGTGGCTGAGATCCTTGGTGAACTTCTTGGCCTTCTTGTGACACCAGGTGCTGTAGATGTCCTGAATGGCAGGCAGTGTTCTCACAGTGCAGTTGTGCCTTCATCACCACACTGTCTGTGTGGGTGGACCATTTCAGATTGTAAGTGATGTTTACTTGAAGCTTTTCACCTTCTTCACTGCGGCCCCCATCGTTGTGAATGGGGACATGCTCCCTCTGCTGTCTCCTAAAGTCCTGGATCAGATCCTTCGTTTTGGTGACATTGAGGGAGAGGTTATTGGCCCCACTCCGCCAGGGCCCTCACCTCCTAGCTGTAGAATGACACATCATTGTTGGTAATCACTAATGTGTCATCTGCAAACTTGATGATTGAGTTGAAGGCGTGCGTGGCCACGCAGTCATCGGTAAACAGGGAGTACAGGAGGGGGCTGATGTTTTACGTGCCCCTAGCCGATTGTGTTTTTTTTTGTTTGTTTATTTGAATTGTTTGTAACTTATTTTGTTACTTATTTTGTACATAATGTTGCCACTACTGTCTCTTATGAAAGAAAATAACACCTTTCACGACTCTGATGAGCCCGATGAGAAGGATATACTGTTTTCTCTGGAACAGGCCCCGATCCCCGTGATCTGCGTGAAGAGGAGGCGGAGAAAGAGGGGCTGAAGAGAGGACTGCATTCTGAGAAATCGGAGGCGATCGAATAAACCCCCACTTCCTTCCATTCTGCTAGAAAACGTGCAAACCTTGGAGAAGAAAACGACAATTTAAATGGAATATTAAACTACCAGCGGGACATTAAAAACTGTGACATTTTAAAAACTGTGATTCCTCCGATGGCATCGAGGAGTACACCACATCACCCATTGGCTCCATCAATAAGTACATTGATGACGTCGTCCACACAGTGACCGTACGTACATACCCCAACCAGAAGCCATGGATACAGGCAGCATCCGCACTGAGCTAAAGGCTAGAGCTATTGCTTTCACGTAGCGGGACTCTAACCAGGAAGCTTATAAGAAATCTCGCTATGCCCTCCTCAATCCCTCTCTCTCCTTTCCTTGGCCATGTCGCAATTGCAAATGAGAACTTGTTCACAGCTAGCCTACCTGGTTAAATAAAGGTGTTCTCAACTAGCCTACCTGGTTAAATAAAGGTGTTCTCAACTAGCCTACCTGGTTAAATAAAGGTGTTCTCAACTATCCTACCTGGCTAAATAAAGGTGTTCTCAACTAGCCTACCTGGTTAAATATAAAGGTGAAATAAATAAAAACTTAAATAAATAAATGTAGACCCACAAGCCACTGAGGCCCCTCATGATGAGTTCTAATGTTTTGTGACCCCCATCCCCATCACAGTTGCCCATCTCTGCTTTAAATGGATCTGCCCTGCTGCAGATGTTACATTGGGGCTCCATCCCAAATAGAACCTGGTCAAAAGTAGTGCGCTATAGAGGGATTAAGGTTCTGGTTAGAAATAGTGCACTATATAGGGAATAGGGTTCCATAGGGTTCTGATCCAAAGTAGTGCACTATATATAAGGATTAGGGTTCCATAGGGTTCTGGTTAGAAATGGTGCACTATATAGGGAATAGGGTTCCATAGGGTTCTGATCCAAAGTAGTGCACTATATATAAGGATTAGGGTTCTATAGGGTTCTGGTTAAAAATAGTGCACTATATAGGGAATTGGGTTCCATAAGGTTCTGGTCCAAAATAGTGCACCATATAGGGAATAGGGTTCTATAGGGTTCTGGTTCAAAATAGTGCACTATATAGGGAATTGGGTTCCATAAGGTTCTGGTCCAAAATAGTGCACTTTTTAGGGAATAGAGTTCCATAGGGTTCTGGTCCAAAATAGTGCACTATATAGGGAATTGGGTTCCATAAGGTTCTGGTCCAAAATAGGGCACTAATATAGGGAATAGGGTGCCATTTGGGTACAGAGCAGATCCTATGGTCTTCCGTATGGCTGGATGGCAGAAGGGGAAACATCAAATCATCCTCATGATGTTGGTAGTCTGTGGGGTTGAAAAAGTCTTGCTAATTTACCAGTTACTAGTACGTTCCTTAAATTCCTGGGCAGATTCTCTCCTTATGCAGCTCTATTAGTCTTTGTTATTAACAGGGATGCAGGTAAGAAGTGTAGAACAAGTTCCAGTCAGTGTAGTTGTAACACAATCTAAATGTATGTTTATGTTGTACACCTTCCCCCAAAAAACATCCTCACCCCTGCCAAAAAACATCCTCACCCCACCCCAAAAAAACATCCTCAACCCCCCCCCCAAAAAAACATTGTCAACCCCCCCCCCCAAAAAAAAATCCTCAACCCCCCCCCCCCAAAAAAAAACATCCTCAACCCCCCCCCCCAAAAAAAACATCCTCAACCCCCCCCCAAAAAAACATCCTCAACCCCCCCCCCCAAAAAACATCCTCAACCCCCCCCCCCAAAAAACATCCTCACCCCCCCAAAAAAAATCCTCACCCCGGCCCAAAAAAACCATCCTCACCCCCCCCAAAAAAATCCTCACCCCCCCAAAAAAACATCCTCAACCCCCCCCCAAAAAAATCCTCAACCCCCCCCCAAAAAAACATCCTCAACCCCCCCCAAAAAAAACATCCTCAACCCCCCCCAAAAAAAATCCTCAACCCCCCCCCCCAAAAAACATCCTCAACCACCCCCAAAAAAACATCCTCACCCCCCCCCAAAAAAATCCTCAACCCCCCCCCCCAAAAAACATCCTCAACCCCCCCTCAAAAAAACATCCTCAACCCCCCCCCCAAAAAAAACATCCTCAACCCCCCCCCAAAAAATCCTCAACCCCCCCCCCCCAAAAAAACATGCTCAACCCCCCCCAAAAAAAATCCTCAACCCCCCCCAAGGATGCAGGTAAGAAGTGTAGAACAAGTTCCAGTCAGTGTAGTTGTAACACAATCTAAATGTTTGTTTATGTTGTACACCTTCCCCCAAAAAACATCCTCACCCCTGCCAAAAAACATCCTTACCCCACCCCAAAAAAACATCCTCAACCCCCCCCCCCCAAAAAAATAATATCCTCAACCCCCCCCCCCAAAAACATCCTCAACCCCCCCCCAAAAAAAACATTGTCAACCCCCCCCCAAAAAAATCATCCTCAACCCCCCCCCCCAAAAAAACATCCTCAACCCCCCCCCCAAAAAAAACATCCTCAACCCCCCCCCCCAAAAAAAACATCCTCAACCCCCCCCCCAAAAAAAACATCCTCAACCCCCCCCCAAAAAACATCCTCAACCCCCCCCCCAAAAAACATCCTCAACCCCCTCCAAAAAAAACATCCTCAACCCCCCCCCCAAAAAAACATCCTCAACCCCCCCAAAAAAAACATCCTCAACCCCCCCCCCCCAAAAAAAACATCCTCAACCCCCCCCCCAAAAAAAACATCCTCAACCCCCCCCAAAAAAAACATCCTCAACCCCCCCCAAAAAACATCCTCAACCCCCCCCCCCAAAAACATCCTCAACCCCCTCCAAAAAAAACATCCTCAACCCCCCCCAAAAAAACCATCCTCAACACCCCCCCACAAAAAAAACATCCTCAACACCCCCCCACAAAAAAAACATCCTCAACACCCCCCTCCCAAAAAAACATCCTCACCCCCCCAAAAAAAATCCTCACCCCCCCCAAAAAACATCCTCAACCCCCCCCCCAAAAAATCCTCAACACCCCCCCCAAAAAAAACATCCTCAACCCCCCCCCCCAAAAAAACATCCTCAACCCCCCCCCCAAAAAAACATCCTCAACCCCCCCCCCAAAAAAACATCCTCAACCCCCCCCCCCAAAAACATCCTCAACCCCCCCCCCCAAAAAAAAAAACATCCTCAACACCCCCCTCCCCAAAAAACATCCTCACCCCCCCCAAAAAAAACTCACCCCCGGCCCAAAAAAACCATCCTCACCCCCCCCAAAAACATCCTCACCCCCCCCCCAAAAAACATCCTCAACCCCCCCCCAAAAAAATTCCTCAACCCCCCCCCCAAAAAAACATCCTCAACCCCCCCCCAAAAAAACATCCTCAACCCCCCCCCCAAAAAAAACATCCTCAACCCCCCCCCCAAAAAAAACATCCTCAACCCCCCCCCAAAAACATCCTCAACCCCCCCCCAAAAACATCCTCAACCCCCCCCCAAAAACATCCTCAACCCCCCCCCCAAAAACATCCTCAACCCCCTCCATAAAAAACATCCTCAACCCCCCCCCCAAAAAAACCATCCTCAACCCCCCCAAAAAAAACATCCTCAACCCCCCCCCCCAAAAAAACATCCTCAACACCCCCCTCCCAAAAAAACATCCTCACCCCCCCAAAAAAAATCCTCACCCCCCCCAAAAAACCATCCTCAACCCCCCCCCCAAAAAAATCCTCAACACCCCCCCCCAAAAAAACATCCTCAACCCCCCCCCCAAAAAACATCCTCAACCCCCCCCCCCCCAAAAAAACATCCTCAACCCCCCCCCAAAAAAACATCCTCAACCCCCCCCCCAAAAAAAACATCCTCAACACCCCCCCTCCCCAAAAAACATCCTCACCCCCCCCCAAAAAAACTCACCCCCGGCCCAAAAAAACCATCCTCACCCCCCCCAAAAACATCCTCATCCCCCCCCAAAAAAACATCCTCAACCCCCCCCCCAAAAAAATCCTCAACCCCCCCCCAAAAAAAACATCCTCAACCCCCCCCAAAAAAAACATCCTCAACCCCCCCCCCAAAAAAATCCTCAACCCCCCCCCAAAAAAACATCCTCAACCCCCCCCCAAAAAACATCCTCAACCCCCCCCCCCAAAAAAACATCCTCAACCCCCCCCCCAAAAAACATCCTCAACCCCCCCAAAAAAAATCCTCAACCCCCCCCCCAAAAACACATCCTCAACCCCCCCCAAAAAAAATCCTCAACCCCCCCCCCAAAAAACATCCTCAACCCCCCCCCCCAAAAAAACATCCTCAACCCCCCCCAAAAAAACATCCTCAACCCCCCCCCCCCCCAAAAAAACATCCTCAACCCCCCCCCCCCAAAAAAACAGAAAGTTGTTTTAATTCCATATCCTGTATCCCTCCCCCTTCCTAGACACACACACACACACACACACACACACTTCCGTTGTTGCCGTTGTTTATTTCCCTGTAGATTTGCCTCCGCCCAGCAGTCTGTGGTTGATTTAGCATCAAACAGCACCTGAACCCAGGGATGTATGACCCATTACATCTGTCAATCACCATGCATTACACTACACTTCTCATGCGGACCAAATCCCACCCTATTCCCTATGCGGTGCACCACTTTTAACCAGAACCCTATGAGAGCTAGTGGACTTTCATAGGGAATAGTGTGACATTGGGGAAACAGACAAAGGCTTGGTCCGGGGCTGCCAGAGTCACTGCACTAAGAAATATGTGAATTTAACTATGCCAACTATAAAGTGGCCATCAGCTTGACACAGGCAGAACAGCGGAATATGACATTGGGGAAATAGCTAAGGTGTGTTTTACTCTCAGAACAAGAACAAAGTGAAGTTCAAGTGTTCTTTATTCTGGCATAAGGAAGGAGAATATAGTTTTACATTGGACACCATTTTGTGTGTATTATAACGTGTTCTGTATAGTTCAGTTGGTAGAGGACGATGCTTGCAGCCACAGGGTTGTGGGTTCGATTCCCACGGGAAACAAGTACAGAAAAGGTATTAAAATGCATGCACTCACGACTGTAAATCAAATAAAAAATCTAATCAAATTGTATTAGTCACTTGTGCCGAACACCACAGGTGTAGTAGACCTTACAGTGAAATGCTGAATACAACAGGTGTAGTAGACCTTACAGTGAAATGCTGAATACAACAGGTGTAGTAGACCTTACAGTGAAATGCTGAATACAACAGGTGTAGTAGACCTTACAGTGAAATGCTGAATACAACAGGTGTAGTAGACCTTACAGTGAAATGCTGAATACAACAGGTGTAGTAGACCTTACAGTGAAATGCTGAATACAACAGGTATAGTAGACCTTACAGTGAAATGCTGAATACAACAGGTGTAGTAGACCTTACAGTGAAATGCTGAATACAACAGGTGTAGTAGACCTTACAGTGAAATACTGAATACAACAGGTGTAGTAGACCTTACAGTGAAATGCTGAATACAACAGGTGTAGTAGACCTTACAGTGAAATGCTGAATACAACAGGTGTAGTAGACCTTACAGTGAAATGCCGAACACCACAGGTGTAGTAGACCTTACAGTGAAATGCTGAACACAACAGGTGTAGTAGACCTTACGGTGAAATGCTGAATACAACAGGTGTAGTAGACCTCACAGTGAAATGCTGAATACAACAGGTGTAGTAGACCTTACAGTGAAATGTTGAATACAACCGGACCTTACAGTGAAATGTTGAATACAACAGGACCTTACAGTGAAATGCTGAATACAACAGGTGTAGTAGACCTCACAGTGAAATGCTGAATACAACAGGTGTAGTAGACCTTACAGTGAAATGCTGAATACAACAGGTGTAGTAGACCTTACAGTGAAATGCTGAATACAACAGGTGTAGTAGACCTTACAGTGAAATGCTGAATACAACAAGTGTAGTAGACCTGACAGTGAAATGCTGAATACCACAGGTGTAGTAGACCTTACAGTGAAATGCCGAATACCACAGGTGTAGTAGACCTTACAGTGAAATGCTGAACACAACAGGTGTAGTAGACCTTACAGTGAAATGCTGAATACAACAGGTGTAGTAGACCTTACAGTGAAATGCTGAATACAACAGGTGTAGTAGACCTTACAGTGAAATGCTGAATACAACAGGTGTAGTAGACCTTACAGTGAAATGCTGAATACAACAGGTGTAGTAGACCTTACAGTGAAATGCTGAATACAACAGGTGTAGTAGACCTTACAGTGAAATGCTGAATACAACAGGTGCAGTAGACCTTACAGTGAAATGCTGAATACCACAGGTGTAGTAGACCTTACAGTGAAATGCTGAATACCACAGGTGTAGTAGACCTTACAGTGAAATGCTGAATACAACAGGTGTAGTAGACCTTACAGTGAAATGCTGAATACAACAGGTGTAGTAGACCTTACAGTGAAATGCTGAATACCACAGGTGTAGTAGACCTTACAGTGAAATGCTGAATACAACAGGTGTAGTAGACCTTACAGTGAAATGCTGAATACAACAGGTGTAGTAGACCTTACAGTGAAATGTTGAATACAACAGGACCTTACAGTGAAATGCTGAATACAACAGGTGTATTAGACCTTACAGTGAAATGCTGAATACAACAGGTGTAGGTAGACCTGACAGTGAAATGTTGAATACAACAGGTGTAGTAGACCTTACAGTGGAATGCTGAATACAACAGGTGTAGTAGACCTTACAGTGAAATGCTGAATACAACAGGTGTAGTAGACCTCACAGGAAATGCTGAATACAACAGGTGTAGTAGACCTTACAGAGAAATGCTGAATACAACAGGTGTAGTAGACCTTACGGTGAAATGCTGAATACAACAGGTGTAGTAGACCTCACAGTGAAATGCTGAATACAACAGGTGTAGTAGACCTTACAGTGAAATGCTGAATACAACAGGTGTATTAGACCTTACAGTGAAATGCTGAATACAACAGGTGTAGTAGACCTTACAGTGAAATGCTGAATACAACAGGTGTAGTAGACCTTACAGTGAAATGCTGAATACAACAGGTGTAGTAGACCTTACAGTGAAATGCTGAATACAACAGGTGTAGTAGACCTTACAGTGAAATGCTGAATACAACAGGTGTAGTAGACCTTACAGTGAAATGCCGAACACCACAGGTGTAGTAGACCTTACAGTGAAATGCTGAACACAACAGGTGTAGTAGACCTTACGGTGAAATGCTGAATACAACAGGTGTAGTAGACCTCACAGTGAAATGCTGAATACAACAGGTGTAGTAGACCTTACAGTGAAATGTTGAATACAACCGGACCTTACAGTGAAATGTTGAATACAACAGGACCTTACAGTGAAATGCTGAATACAACAGGTGTAGTAGACCTCACAGTGAAATGCTGAATACAACAGGTGTAGTAGACCTTACAGTGAAATGCTGAATACAACAGGTGTAGTAGACCTTACAGTGAAATGCTGAATACAACAGGTGTAGTAGACCTTACAGTGAAATGCTGAATACAACAAGTGTAGTAGACCTGACAGTGAAATGCTGAATACCACAGGTGTAGTAGACCTTACAGTGAAATGCCGAATACCACAGGTGTAGTAGACCTTACAGTGAAATGCTGAACACAACAGGTGTAGTAGACCTTACAGTGAAATGCTGAATACAACAGGTGTAGTAGACCTTACAGTGAAATGCTGAATACAACAGGTGTAGTAGACCTTACAGTGAAATGCTGAATACAACAGGTGTAGTAGACCTTACAGTGAAATGCTGAATACAACAGGTGTAGTAGACCTTACAGTGAAATGCTGAATACAACAGGTGTAGTAGACCTTACAGTGAAATGCTGAATACAACAGGTGTAGTAGACCTTACAGTGAAATGCTGAATACAACAAGTGTAGTAGACCTGACAGTGAAATGCTGAATACCACAGGTGTAGTAGACCTTACAGTGAAATGCCGAATACCACAGGTGTAGTAGACCTTACAGTGAAATGCTGAACACAACAGGTGTAGTAGACCTTACAGTGAAATGCTGAATACAACAGGTGTAGTAGACCTTACAGTGAAATGCTGAATACAACAGGTGTAGTAGACCTTACAGTGAAATGCTGAATACAACAGGTGTAGTAGACCTTACAGTGAAATGCTGAATACAACAGGTGTAGTAGACCTTACAGTGAAATGCTGAATACAACAGGTGTAGTAGACCTTACAGTGAAATGCTGAATACAACAGGTGTAGTAGACCTTACAGTGAAATGCTGAATACAACAGGTGTAGTAGACCTTACAGTGAAATGCTGAATACCACAGGTGTAGTAGACCTTACAGTGAAATGCTGAATACCACAGGTGTAGTAGACCTTACAGTGAAATGCTGAATACAACAGGTGTAGTAGACCTTACAGTGAAATGCTGAATACAACAGGTGTAGTAGACCTTACAGTGAAATGCTGAATACCACAGGTGTAGTAGACCTTACAGTGAAATGCTGAATACAACAGGTGTAGTAGACCTTACAGAGAAATGCTGAATACAACAGGTGTAGTAGACCTTACGGTGAAATGCTGAATACAACAGGTGTAGTAGACCTCACAGTGAAATGCTGAATACAACAGGTGTAGTAGACCTTACAGTGAAATGTTGAATACAACCGGACCTTACAGTGAAATGTTGAATACAACAGGACCTTACAGTGAAATGCTGAATACAACAGGTGTAGTAGACCTCACAGTGAAATGCTGAATTCAACAGGTGTAGTAGACCTTACAGTGAAATGCTGAATACAACAGGTGTAGTAGACCTTACAGTGAAATGCTGAATACCACAGGTGTAGTAGACCTCACAGTGAAATGCTGAATACAACAGGTGTAGTAGACCTTACAGTGAAATGCTGAATACAACAGGTGTAGTAGACCTTACAGTGAAATGCTGAATACAACAGGTGTAGTAGACCTTACAGTGAAATGCTGAATACAACAGGTGTAGTAGACCTTACAGTGAAATGCTGAATACAACAGGTGTAGTAGACCTTACAGTGAAATGCTGAATACAACAGGTGTAGTAGACCTTACAGTGAAATGCTGAATACAACAGGTGTAGTAGACCTTACAGTGAAATGCTGAATACAACAGGTGTAGTAGACATTACAGTGAAATGCTGAATACAACAGGTGTAGTAGACCTTACAGTGAAATGCTGAATACAACAGGTGTAGGTAGACCTTACAGTGAAATGCTGAATACAACAGGTGTAGTAGACCTTACAGTGAAATGCTGAATACAACAGGTGTAGTAGACCTTACAGTGAAATGCTGAATACAACAGGTGTAGTAGACCTTACAGTGAAATACTGAATACAACAGGTGTAGTAGACCTTACAGTGAAATGCTGAATACAACAGGTGTAGTAGACCTTACAGTGAAATGCTGAATACAACAGGTGTAGTAGACCTTACAGTGAAATGCTGAATACAACAGGTGTAGTAGACCTTACAGTGAAATGCTGAATACCACAGGTGTAGTAGACCTTACAGTGAAATGCTGAATACAACAGGTGTAGCAGACCTTACAGTGAAATGCTGAATACAACAGGTGTAGTAGACCTTACAGTGAAATGCTGAATACAACAGGTGTAGTAGACCTTACAGTGAAATGCTGAATACAACAGGTGTAGTAGACCTTACAGTGAAATGCTGAATACAACAGGTGTAGTAGACCTTACAGTGAAATGCTGAATACAACAGGTGTAGTAGACCTTACAGTGAAATGCTGAATACAACAGGTGTAGTAGACATTACAGTGAAATGCTGAATACAACAGGTGTAGTAGACCTTACAGTGAAATGCTGAATACAACAGGTGTAGGTAGACCTTACAGTGAAATGCTGAATACAACAGGTGTAGTAGACCTTACAGTGAAATGCTGAATACAACAGGTGTAGTAGACCTTACAGTGAAATGCTGAATACAACAGGTGTAGTAGACCTTACAGTGAAATACTGAATACAACAGGTGTAGTAGACCTTACAGTGAAATGCTGAATACAACAGGTGTAGTAGACCTTACAGTGAAATGCTGAATACAACAGGTGTAGTAGACCTTACAGTGAAATGCTGAATACAACAGGTGTAGTAGACCTTACAGTGAAATGCTGAATACCACAGGTGTAGTAGACCTTACAGTGAAATGCTGAATACAACAGGTGTAGCAGACCTTACAGTGAAATGCTGAATACAACAGGTGTAGTAGACCTTACAGTGAAATGCTGAATACAACAGGTGTAGTAGACCTTACAGTGAAATAATGAATACAACAGGTGTAGTAGACCTTACAGTGAAATGCTGAATACAACAGGTGTAGTAGACCTTACAGTGAAATGCTGAATACAACAGGTGTAGTAGACCTTACAGTGAAATGCTGAATACAACAGGTGTAGTAGACCGTACAGTGAAATGCTGAATACAACAGGTGTAGTAGACCTTACAGTGAAATGCTGAATACAACAGGTGTAGTAGACCGTACAGAGAAATACTTACTTACATGCTCTAACCAACAGTGCAAAAAGGTATTAGGTGAACAATAGGTAAGTAAAAAATATAAAATAATACAGGGTTTTGAGTTGTATGACGATATACTTCAAGCCAAAGAACATGAGGACCACATAACAGACTGGAGGTCTGGTCTCACTTTTCATCTCTCTCCCTCCTTTCTTTCACTCACTCACTCTCTCTCCTTTCTTTCACTCAATCTCTCTCTCTCCTTTCTTTCACTTAATCTCTCTCTCCTTTCCTTCACTCACTCACTCACTCTCTCTCCTTTCCTTCACTCAATCTCTCTCCCTCCTTTCCTTCACTCATTCACTCTCCCTCCTTTCCTTCACTCAATCTCTCTCCCTCCTTTCCTTCACTCACTCACTCTCTCTCCTTTCCTTCACTCACTCACTCTCTCTCCTTTCCTTCACTCAATCTCTCTCTCTCCTTTCTTTCACTCTCTCTCTCTCTCCTTTCCTTCACTCACTCTCTCTTCTTTCCTTCACTCAATCTCTCTCCTTTCCTTCACTCAATCTCTCTCTCCTTTCCTTCACTCAATCTCTCTCCTTTCCTTCACTCAATCTCTCTCTCCTTTCCTTCACTCTCTCTCTCTCTCTCTCTCCTTTCCTTCACTCACTCTATCTCTCTCCTTTCCTTCACTCACTCTCTCTCCTTTCCTTCACTCACTCACTCTCTCTCCTTTCCTTCACTCACTCTCTCTCTCTCCTTTCCTTCACTCACTCACTCTCTCTCCTTTCCTTCACTCAATCTCTCTCTCCTTTCCTTCACTCAATCTCTCTCTCCTTTCCTTCACTCACTCTCTCTCTCTCTCCTTTCCTTCACCCACTCTCTCTCTCTCCTTTCCTTCACTCACTCACTCTCTCTCCTTTCCTTCACTCACTCTCTCTCCTTTCCTTCACTCACTCACTCTCTCCTTTTGCCATTTGGGGCACAGCCTTTGACATGCTGTGAGTCATGAATTCTATGAATAAGAGGCTAATGAGCAGCATATTTTAATCAAATGAAGGATCAGAAGCCTCTCTCTCTCTCTCTCTCTCTCTCTCTCTCTCTCTCTCTCTCTCTCTCTCTCTCTCT